>NC_140588.1:239250477-239350477 GCF_964204655.1 Triturus cristatus
AAATGTTTTTATTTGATGCTGAGTGTCAGTTGAGGATTTCGATTCATCAGATCACATGTTATGGGGCCTGAATTTGCATGAAGAAAAGTGCTACAACACAAGTTTGGTTGAAAGAGAGACAGAGGTGGAGAAACAGAGATGACAGAGAGACAGAAAAAAATGGTACAGAAAGATAGAGAGAAAGTACTATGTTTGTAAATGAAGGTAGGTCAAACCAATGTAGAAAGAGAGAAAAGAGGTGGAGTGGTGAGGAAGCAACAAACAGCGATTTATATTGAGAGTTTAGGTAGAGAAAGAGATAGAGAGATGAGGGGTAGTGTGATTTTAAAGAGAGAGGAGTAGATTTACCTAAAGATATATATATATTTTACCGACTGGCGGTCACCAGTAGGTAGTTATAGTTACAACCTAATTTCCATAAGAAAAGCATTTTTTGATTTGCTAATAACTTTGACATCGTTTGACGAATCTTCGCGAAATTCTTCCAAACAAAGGTCTATCCGGGTCAGCTCCTATCCTGATAGTTTGGGGGTGAGCTGTCAAGCGGGGACTGAGAAAAATGTGGGTTCCCAAAAAGGGTTTTCTCCATGTTAATTCCCATAGGAAATTTTATTACAGGCTACAGCCTGAACTGCTGAACGGAATTACACCAAATTTGGCAAAAAGGTAGAGCTTGGTTCAGAAAGGAACTTTATTTCAAATGGTGTAAATCCGTTTAGTAGTTGCTAAGAAATTTAAAAAATAAAAGTCAAAAAATCATTTTCCCATAGGAAACTTTAGGCAAGGATACAGCCCGAACTGCTGAACAGAATTACACCAAATTAGGCAAAATGGTAGTGCTTGATTCAGAAGGCGTCTTTTTTTTAAAAAAGTGTAAATCCGTTCAGTAGTTGCTGAGAAATTAAAAAAATAAAAGTTTTGATATCTGGGGCAGCGGTGGGTTTGCACACCCTTCCGGCCACGCGCTTCACTGTGATTGGCTGCCACGACAACAAGCTTCACTGTGATTGGCTGCCAACACTCCAAACCAGGAAGTGTTGGCAGCCAAACAGTTGAAAAAAGATTAAAAGGGGGCAGGGTAGAAACACCCTGACCCTCTAATGCTGCTCACGGGGGTCCCACAAGGACCTCCAGGCCCAATTTTTTTTTTTGATTTGAAAAAAAAAACGTCAGAATGCGCACTGGGTGAGCGAATCCAGACTAAAAATGATTTTTTTATATGCAGCGGGGGCTCCCCCAATTCATTTAAATGAGCCCCCGGGTGGGCCAGGTTCTGGGTGCAATTCTATAATTATATTGCGGGTGCCTGCGGGGCCTCTGTAGCTCCAGGGACTGCCACCTCCCCAGGGCTATGTAAATTAGGTGCGGCCCTGGGGACCGTCACCTCCCCGGGGCTTTTTTTATCATTTTTGGGGGGCCTCCGAGCCCTCCCCAAGCCTCGGGGATCTGCACCCCCGGGGCTTTAATTAAATATGCAGGGGCGGCTTTGTGGGCTCCCCGTTGTCTCGTGGAACACCATCTCTCCGGGGTTTTGAAAATAGAGGGAGGGGGGCCGCCCGGCTCCCCTGCTGGAGCCCTTGAAGGCCCTGGGGACCACCACTCCCCAGGGCCGGGTCCTGCAATGTCCCAGGAAGCTCAGCCCCGGGACATTGTTGTTTGTTATGAGAGGGTGGAAGCATGTCTCGCACACTGTCATAGCAAACCCTGGTTGCTTCGTTGAAGCGAGAGGAGGAAAACCTGCTCTTGTTTCAATGAAGCAAAGCAGGATTACTTTTGGGCAAGGGGAGCTGTATGTTAGCTCTCAGCGCAGCCCACTAGTGTTAACGCGATGGGTATGCAGCTCCTTATTGTGAATGCAATGGGTGCATGACTCCAAGTATAAATAATTTAAAACTAGGTTATATGTTGGGCTATTGGGTGGCTCTAAAAAGAGCCCTTGTTTTTATTGGGAGATTGGTGTAGCTACATGTAAGTGCCTATGCAGAGCCTTAGGTTATTGAGAAGGACTCTGTTTCGCTTATCTGTGAAGTGTACACCATCACTCCTGTAGATGCCATCCATATCGAAACGCAGATTGTTGTTGTATATGGAGCCCATCCTATGGTCTCTGAGATAAGCAGAAACAGCTTTCTTGACATTTTTTCTAGCTTTCCCAATTGGAGGACATAATTGATTGGACCACTTCCTTTTCTGTCTTTGGCATATGTTTGAGTAATTCAAAGACAGTTTGGGGGAAATGCAACATCAATTCTGCAAAGGTGTCCTTCATTAGCATTTCCAGACCAACCCCAGTCAATGTGCCTAGGTCATTGCCACCACAGTGCACAATGATGAGGTCAGGGGCTTGAAGATGTAAAAAGGTTTTAACCAAAGGCATTAATTGGTGCCACTCCTCTTTGTCCACTCCATTTAATGTTCACATTTGGTAAAGCTAGATCTTTGTCAATACATCTGTGTTCAACATACCTTTTGCACCAGAAAACATAGCTGTGTACCACAATCCACACTCTAAACATCTTGAAGGGAAGTCCAGATGCACTGAAAAGATGTCTGTAGCTGAAGTAGGCTGTTGCTAGAATGAGAGGTATCTAAAATGGTGGATAAGATGCAGTTTTTGAAAAAGAAGAGGAATGATTGGTTGTGTAAGAACATTGTACAGTGAAAAATAGGGTGCATGTTTCTGTCTTTAAATGGCATGTTTCTTATTAGTTAGTAAAAAATGTTTGAAAGGTACAGTAGATAGAATAAGCTCATATTTTGTAAAGTCAACCACATCTGCAGTTTGTATTTGCAACATTGTGTGGTGAGCTTAGAAATGTGCTGAACTTGTGACCTGTGAGTTCAGTAATATGTTATTACCGTGAGATTTTACAATTCAGTTGTATATTTAGAAGTGGTGTGTTTTAAAAAAAAGTGATAACATTATTTGTAATATATTTTGGAACTCTCATGTGGATTCGCGGTGCCATCACTTTTGGAGCACGGTGGAGTCGCGACTTCATAAAATTCCAGCAGCAGTTTGGGTTCAGTTAGAAGTCAAGGGCTGATATGTGTAACCCATAGAAATGTGTTTTAGAATTTGAAAAAATCGGGGAAGCAATGTGATTTGTTATTTACATGTATATGTGTGGTGATAGAGAGGGAAACTTTGCCATTTTTTGTTTTGCTTTGGCTGAGAGAAGTGCTATACATATTGAGTGTGTGCATAAGAAAATCTTGTATGAGTTTCTGATACTTCATAATCTACAAATCAATTTGAAAGGTGAGTTATACATTTGTGAAGTGTATTATGTGTTGGTTTTGTTTTTAAAGGTAAAATATAAATCAAGAACTTTGACATGTTGTAATGTATTTAAATGTTGTTTGATATAGATTCTGTATAGCATTATGTGTCTTTTGGAATATGGATTACTGATTATTGTAGTTTGTTTCAGTTTGTGGATATGTACCTTTGTAGTATACCACATACTTTTAGGTGTTGCTTTCAAGTTGGTAGTGTATATGTTCAGTTAAAGTATTAGTAATTAGAATAGTTTTTATAAGAGTTTAGAAAGGTGTAGTTGAAATATACCACATAATTTTTAGTGTTTGATTTAAATTTGAAGTGTGTCCTGTGAATTTATGAGGTGTACATAGTGTTAAGGTATAGATATATCCATGCATGTTTTCGGGAATATGGTGTGACTTATAGCAGAGACATGTGAACGGTTCCTGCTTTACATTTGGCTAGGTGTAACATTATAAGTAGTTGTAAAATGCTGCATCGCCAATTGGGTAATTGAAGGAGTGAATAAGTAGTGTGTAGGTGGTTAGACAACTGCATGGGTAGTACACAGTTAACTGTAACAGTGCATGTGTCAGTGCCTGGATCATTGCATGAGTTCATTTGGCAAAGCAGCGTGCTCAACGAAATTTGTTTTATGGATTTGTTTGTGTACTTACCTCTGTGCGTCCGTATTCTGCAGTTTACTACCCCCCACCCTGCCCCTCCCCGCCCCATATCAGCACCCGGCAGCACTCCCACCACGGGCCGGTGCTGTAAATGCAGACCTCTAACCAGCTACATACACTACTGATTCACTCCTTTAATTATCCAGGTAGTACCTATGCAGCACAACAATCCCCCTGCCATTCCCCTTGCACTCCTCCAATCACCCATCGAGCAGCATGTAGGTTTACAATCACTCTGCCAATATCCAAGCACATATAAATTCAGCATCTACTCTCTTTGCAGTATTGCAATCATCCAGTCACTTCTTATGTAGTCATGCAATGACTCAGGCACTGACATATGCAGTGCTACAATCCTCTATACACTATGCATACAGGCCTCTAACCAGGTATACACTACTGATTCATTCCTCTAATTAACCAGATAACTATGCATGCAGGCCTCTAACCAGGTATACACTACTGATTCATTCCTCTAATTAACCAGATAGTAGTCATGCAGTCCAGCCAACCCCCTGTCACTCCCCATACACTCCTCCAATTACCCATCGAGCAGCATGTAGTTTTACAATCACTCTGCCAATACGCAAGCACTTATAAATTCAGCATGTATTCTCTTTGCAGCACTGTAATCATTCAGTCACTACTTATGTACTCATACAATGACCCAGGCACTGACATATATAGTGTACAATCCTCTTGCACTATCCATGCAGGCCTCTAACCAGGAACACACTACTGATTCATTCCTCTAATTAACTAGGTAGTACTCATGCAGTCCAGCAAACTCCCTGTCACTCCCAATGCACTCCTCCAATCACCCATCCAGTAGCATGTCGTTTTCTTATGACTCCGAGAAGACCCATGCACTGTTTTTCCAGCACTGTAATCATCCAGTCACTATCCATGTACTTATGCAATGAGTCAGGCAGTAATTGGTGCACTGCTACAATCTTCTGTATGGATTCATTCCTCCAATTACACGGGTAGTACCTATGCACTACAACAATTCTTCTGTCACTCCCCATACACTCCTGCAATCAGCCATCCAGCAGCATGTACTTATCCAAACATTCTGCCAATACCGAAGCAGTTATAAGTTCACCATGCAGTCTCTTTGCAGTAATGTATTCATCCACTCAGTAAGCATGTACTCATGCAATGATCCAGGCACTAAATCATAGACTGCTATAATCCCCTAAGTACCAGCCTTGCAGTGCAGTCATCACCCTGTCAGTACCCATGCACTCCTCAAATCACCCATCCAGCACCATGTAGTTTTCTAATCACTCCGCCAATACCCAAGGCAACAGGGGAAGAAACTTCCTCAAGATCTTCAAAATGCTAAAGCAAGTGCCGGCCAACTTCTTAACCTGCAAAGGAACTCCCATGAGTGTATGGGAAAAAAGATTGGAAGCTCGTTGTTTTCCCCAGCTGTTCCCTTCTGGAAAAGGTGGACGATATGATGAACGACCTGTTCAGATTCCATCTTCAGAATATCGTACTTTACGACTGTACTCAGAAGATGTAGGATTTAGACAATGTATTCCATATTTGTTTAATCTTTTATTTGAAAGTGACCTTTCTGCACTTTCGTATGCAGTGAATCACATTAAAAACAGGGATTCATTTTTTGGATGTTTCTGCAAAGCAATTCATGGACAAAGTTGAAGAAAGAGACGAACAATTAGAAACACAGTTAATTAATTTGATGGCATGTCAACGAGGCTCTAATGAATATTGGTATTGACATCATGGGGAAATGAAATCTATGATAAGGAATTTAGGAACCCCTACATGGTTTGTTACACTTAGTTTTGCTGAGTATGCATGGGACGATTTACTATATTTTCTACAACAAGCAAATTCAAATATACAGAATATTGAATTGAAGACAGCTGGAGAACTGTGTTCCCTGGATCCTGTAAATGTGTGCAGATATTTTAATCATAGGTTTGAAGCTATGATGTCTTTCATCTGTAATAAAAAGAATCCACCTATTGGTGAAGTTATTGATTTCTTTTGGAGAAAGGAATATCAAGCTAGAGGTGCACCTCATATTCATATGCTGTTATGGATCAAGAATGCACCAAAATTCGGAACTGACAGTGATGAGACTGTTTTGTCTTTTTTTTAACAATATGTTACCTGTACCATACCAAAAGAAAAAGCAGGAAACAACTTGAGACAGCAAGTTTTACGGTTTCAAAATCATCGATGTGGAAAAAATTGTCGCCGGAAATACAAGTCAAAGGAAAAATTTACACAAAATGTTGATTTGGTTTTCCACGTACAGTAATTTCCAAAGGAAGAGTGAACAGTTTTATGTCAGCGGTGAGGCATACTATCACTCGAAAATCACCAAAAATACTTATAATATAAAAAGAAAAGAAGAATCAAAGTACATTAATGATTATAATCCAGTAATTTTGACAATGTGGAATGCAAATATGGACATACAATATGTTGCAGATAACTCAATTGCTGTTGCCTGGTATGTTTCATCATATATTACAAAATCTGAGAAGACAGTATTGAAAGAAATGTGGGAAGACATTTCTCAAGAGAAGACACTTAGCAAAAAATTATACAGCTTCAGCTTGAAGATGCTTTCACATCAAGAAATTGTATCCTACGACTGTTCGGATCGATTGACATCTGCAAGTTTATATTCAAAGTCAAGAGGATTCATCTGGATAAGTTTAGGTCTGTCTGCGACACGAAATCAAGTTTTGAAATCTGTACAAGAAATTGAATACTTAGCATTAAATGATCAAGAAAGTACAGATATTCTTAAAACAAATATGTTGGATACGTACTATCCAAATAGAAGTCCACACCTGAAAAAGATATGTCTATATGAAGTACTGCAACATTACAGCTTTAAAAAAAATGTTAAAGAAAATATAAATGAAGGAAAATATGCTGTAATTGGATCTGAAGGATGTTTGGTAAAAAAAGCAAAGGAAATCTGATTAATCACAGGAAACTAAGTTGTGATACTACAGATAAAAGGGTGTTTTTCTATTTAGCTCTTCTGCATCTCTTCAAACCTTGTTCGGAGTGAAATGGAATTACTTGGAGATTTTACTGCTATGAAGATTCTTACGATGCATGTAAAAATAGCATTGAATGTACAATTTTTCCAAATGATCTCCAAATGTTGAATGAAGAGATTAATCAAGAAAGTACTTTTGCAGTTGAAATAGCTAGAGATAGTTCTC
The DNA here is from genome assembly GCF_964204655.1 of Triturus cristatus. NCBI lineage: Eukaryota > Metazoa > Chordata > Amphibia > Caudata > Salamandridae > Triturus > Triturus cristatus. The sequence goes on from NC_140588.1 coordinate 239,257,653, forward strand.
AAGATAGTCAGAGTTCTGCTGCATAAAGTCAAGATCCACTAGGAGAAGCCATACTTGAAAATAAAGCGGAAATAGCAATGAGTGAAGTGGAAACGGTGATGCAACTATCACAACTGGACAATATTGATTTGAAAAACTTAGAAGGACAACTGAATACTGAACAGAAAGAAATATCTCACCAAGTTACACAACAAATAGAACACAGACTACTGCATGAAAAGAGTGTTTGCCAATGTTGAAGTTGAAGTTGAAAATGATTTCTTAAGCGCTCTATCACCATGCGGTTTCTTGGCGCTGTAGGTCAGAGTCAGGCCAGAGGGGGGAAAGTGAGAGAATTAAGAGGGATAAGCTAGGGAGAACAGGTGGGTTTTAAGTTTAGCCCGGAAGTCCGAGTAGGAGGGAATAGAACGGATGGCAAGGGGAAGAGAGTTCCAGAAGGTAGGGGCGAGGATGGTGAATTTGAAACCACCGGTATTTTTCTTACGGAAGCGGGGAATTTTGAGAAGGAACTGAGTGGAAGAGCGGAGATCTCTGGTGGGAACATAGGAGTTAATTTTGGCATTGATGAAGGCAGGGGCGGTGCCAGCTAGGGACATGAAGGTCAAACATCCTATTTTAAAGAGTGAGCGTTCCTTGATGGGAAGCCAGTGGAGGGATTTCAACAAAGGGGTGACGTGACAAGTTTTAGAAAGCCTATAAATAAGCCGGGCCGCTTGATTTTGGATGAGTTGAAGACGGCGGCCTTCATAAGCAGGAATGCCCGCATAAAGGGCATTGCCGTAGTCCAGGTGAGAAGAGATGAGTGCAAGAATAATAAGTTTGAGGGCCTCCATAGTGAAGTAACGTGATATTTTTCGGATAATTCTGAGGGCCAAGAAGCAAGAGGATACTACGGAACTAATCTGGGGACGCATGGAGAGGTCTTGACTTACTTTGATACCCAGCGTTTTTACAGAGGTAGAGGGGGTAGGGGGGGAACCAAAAACGGAGGGCCAGAAAGCAGAAGACCAAGGATTGGAAGGGCCGCCAATGAGGACCAACTCAGTCTTATCAGGATTCAGTTTCAACTGGTTGAGATTCATCCAGTTGAAGATGAATGTAAGGGTAGAGTGAACCTTGGCGATGGAATCAGAGGACGGGGAGAGGTTGAAGATAAGCTGCAAATCATCAGCGTAATTAAACGTGGTGATCTCCATATCCTGAAGAGCAGCAATAAGGGGGTGGATGTAAAGGTTGAACAGGAGGGGGGAGAGGGAGGAACCCTGAGGGACCCCACAGGAGATGAAGTGGTTGGAGGCAAGAAAGCCGTCAAGACGGACGGCCTGGGTGCGACCGGTAAGAAAAGAGGTAATCCAGGCAAGGGCTAGGCCTCGAAGGCCAGCGCCCTCGACACGGTCGAGAAGGATGGAATGATCAACCGTGTCGAAGGCCGTGGAAAGATCAAGAAGGACAAGGACCTGGGGGGAGTTAATATCGGCACTACCCCTAAGCTCATCTACTACAGAGAAGACCACAGATTCAGTAGAGTGAGCCGCTCGGAAACCGGCCTAATGGGCGGCTAAGAGATGGTGAGTCTCAACGTGATTCGAGAGTGAAGAGGTGATGTGGCTCTCAAGGATTTTACTTAAGAGCGGTAATAGGGAGATAGGTCTAAAATTAGAGGGAATAGTAGAATCAGCGCCGACTTTTTTTAGAATGGGAATTACAGTGGCAGCTTTAAATAAATCAGGTACCACGCCGCAAGTAATGGAGGTGTTAAGAAGGGTAATGAAAGGGGAAGGGCAGCGAGAAATAATATCTCTTAGGATGTGTGCCGGGCAGAGGTCGGCCGGAGAACCTGAAGTGACTTTTCCTAGAAGCATGCTGAGAGCCTCATCAGAAATCAATGGATATTGGTCTATGAAAAAAGATGGCAAAGGTAGCGGGGGACAGGTGAAGGAGGCGGGGGCTATGGGGATATTCTGTTTTATAATGGCAATCTTCTCGATGAAGAAATCATTAAGGGTATCGCAGAGGGTCTGGGAGGGGACGGGTTTAGAGGCGGCTCTGTCAGAGGAGGAGAGTTGGTGTACAATAGAAAAAATCTCCTTAGGTTTATTCGCTGCCAATTGAATTTTCATCGAGAAGTATTCTTGTTTGGCAGAGAGGATAGATTTTTTGTATGACTGCAAAAGAGTGAGGTATTGTAGTTTAGCGTCAGGGTGGTATTTGCGGCGCCAATGGCGTTCCGCCTGGCGCAGCGCAAGTTTTAGGATTTTAAGGGCACTGGAAAACCATCTGTTAGCGTCATGGGGGTGCCGAGTTCTCACCCGTCTAAGAGGGGCCACTTGATTGCAGGTGTCAATGCGGGCTACCTGTTTGTTGGGATGGATATTGATCAGAGTGGGAACTGATGAGGCTAAAGACAATTCGAGGGCGACCATGTCTACTCTGTTCCAATTCCGGGCGGGGATATTTTTTGGACAGGGAGAGAGTTTAACCTCTGCCAGGTGAGTAGAGAAAGTGACCAAGGAATGGTCGGACCAGGCACATGGGGATATATTAGGAGCCGTGATGGGTAGGTTGGTGGACCATACTTGGTACAAAATATGACCGTGTATGTGGGTAGGTGTAAAGATGTGGGGAGTAAAGTTAATACTATAAAGGGTTTCAGAAAAATCCTTGGACATGATGTCCTCATGTATGTATGTATGTATGTATGTATAGATATACTTGTATAGCGCAATGACTGTCACCCAAAGGGCATCCTGGCGCTTAGACTGATGGAGAAAGAAGCCTGCATGAAAAGAAACGATCCACTGTATAAGAAAAAATTACGCCGCTCTTGGAAAAAGGTGAGTTTTCAGGGCTTTTTTGAAGGAGGGGAAATCGCCCGTACTCCTCAGTGCAAACGGCTGAGAGTTCCACAGCCTTGCTGCTGTGAATCGAAAGGACCTGCCTCCCAAACGAGTCCTTAAGATTTTTGGAACTACAACCAGACATGCCGTGGCGGAGCGGAGAGACCTACGCGGAACATACCACGAGAACATTTTCTGTAAGGGAAAAGGGCCTTGTTCATGAAGAGCTTTAAACACCAAGCAGAGGGCTTTAAATTCAATCCGCTGAGGGACAGGTAACCAATGGAGGTCCCTGAGCGCAGTAGTGGAGGAGTCCGCGCGCTGGCGTGACAGAGCCAGTTTAGCCGCCAGATTCTGCACGCGTTGAAGTTTACCCACCAGGGTCACCGGGGCTCCCAGAAGTAGTGCGTTACAGTAGTCAAGTCTACTTAGGATGGTACTCCGCACTACCTCTGGTCTTGCCTGCGCTGGGAGAAAAGGCAAGATTTTCCTTAACGTGCGAAGCAAGGCCATGCATGTGGCCACTGTTTTATTAACAGAAACATCCAGTTGAAGGTTGGAGCCAAAATAGACTCCCAAGTTCCGCACACAATTCGTTGGTAAACTGGTGCCCTGGAAGGATGAAGGCCAGAAGTTCGATGGAAAAGGCCTCAGGGTGCTGCCAGATGGGCAGTATAGGACCTCAGTTTTAGAGCTATTAAATTGCAGAGAGTTGTGGCACAGCCAGTCTGCCGTAGAGGTCATGCAGCGATGGAAGGTCTCTTGTGACACCGCCTCCTTACCCTCAAACGAGAAGATAAGTTGGGTGTCATCCGCATAGTTAGTAACTGCAATGCCGAAAGATTTTATCAGCTTAATCAGGGGGCGGAGGTAAAGATTAAAAAGGATAGGGCTAATGGCTGACCCTTGAGGCACACCCTGACCAACGCTTCTGATGGCTGATTTGAACGGAGGAAGGGCCACTACCTGGTGTCTATTATCCAAATAAGACGTCAGCCAGTCCAGGGCCAAGCCAGTCACCCCCACTTCCTCCAGCCTCCTGAGTAAGATCACATGGCTGACCGTATCGAACGCGGCCGACATATCTAGCAGCACTAAAAAGGCTGCCCGACCTTGGTCGGCACGCGTCCTGAGGTCATCGAGCACGGTCACTAATGCTGACTCTGTCCCATGGGCTGGTCTAAATCCAAATTGAGCCACATCCAGACAGGCATTACTCTCCAGAAAGCAGGAAAGATGTTTTGTGGCCCATTTTTCCAAGATTTTGATTGGAAAAGGGAGAAGGGAAATGGGCCTATAATTGGCAGGGCAGGAAGGATCCAAGGTTTCCTTTTTGAGGAGAGGAGACACCACTGCCAACTTCCAGCAATCCGGTACTCGCGCAGACCTGAGGGATTGGCAGCAGGTCGCGAATAATGGCAAGAAGAGTTCTGTCCGGAATAGCTTCCAAAATTTATGAGGAAGTGGATCAAGGGGAGAGCCAGAAGAGACGCTGGCGGCCAGAGCACTAAATTCCTCAAAGCATGGTACCGGGAAACAATTAAGGCGTGCTGAGCCAGCATCACCCTCCCTATCCGATGTCAAGGTAGAGGTGAGCAAAGGCTGAGTGCCAGAGCTTGATGAAGTAACAAGATTGCTTAGGATGGTGGCAATCTTCTGCTCAAAAGCCTGTGCCAATGAGTCGCATAAAAATTGAGATGCAGGGACAACATTAGCGACACAGGTAGGGTGTGAGAGATCTTTAACAATTTTGAACAGCGCCTGGGATTTATTTGCTGCCGACAATAGGGAGTCCTCTAGGAATTTAGCTTTGGCACGTCTGATCTGTGCTTTATAAGTTGCCAAAGTTCGCTTATAGCAAGCTCTGTCTGAATCCCGGTACTGTTTCCTCCAAGCACGCTCCGTCCTCTTGCACTGGAGTTTAGATTGGAGCAGTTCCTCTGAGAACCAAGGCATTGCACGAGTGGGTCTATCTCTGATTTTGCGAAAAGGAGCTAGTGAATCTAATGAAGCCACAATTTGCTGGCTAAGCATCTCATAGCTAGCTTCCACGTTGTCTCCTAACGAGAAGCCCGACGGCAGCAAGGCCGGCAGGGGGGACTGCTTCACAAGCTTGGACCACTGTCTACCCACCCTGGTAGTGCCTAGGCTACCTTTCTTCATGGAGTCGGCGGAAAGAGAAAGGGTAAAGTGGACCGATGCGTGATCTGTCCAGCATTGGGGTAGGATTTTCCGAAGAGCTACATTCTCTGTATCCGCAAAAATCATATCTAAGGTATGACCTTTTGAGTGAGTTGGCAGGGTAACTAGCTGTTTCAGCTGTACATTACTACAGGCCTGCTCCAAATCTTTGAAAGCAGAATCCATTGGACCATCTGGCCATAGGTTGAAGTCTCCCAATACCAAGAGTCTGTTATGGGAGTTGGATAGGTCATAGATCAGGTCGATGAGCTCTGTTACCTCTGATAAGGAGCCAGCCGGGGGTCTATAGCACAGCAATCCAGAATATAAAGCTCCTCCTGGACTGTTTAGGGAAAAACCCAGTAGTTCATGCCCCGAGATGGCCTTGACGTCAATCTGAGAGAGACATAAAGTGTCTCTAAAGATAATGCCAACTCCACCTCCCCTGGCTCCCACCCGGGGTTTGTGTTTGATTTTATATCCTGAAGGACAGGCTAGGCCCAGATCCACTGAGCTATCAGCTCTGTGGATCTGGCCTCATGCGGGTCACCTGGCCAAAAATTAAAATCCCCTAATAGGAGGAGAGATGAATTGTTGACTACCAGGGTGGCAAGTAAATCCTGAAAGGCTGAAATGAAGTGGGGCTTGGATTGGGGGGGGGTGATAAAGCAAAATGATCGTGAGGAGAGTGGCCAGGTTAGTGGAGCGCACTACTAAAAGGTCAACAGATGGAATGGGAGAGTGAGAGAGGGGTTGAAATAGAAGGTTGGAGCGGACAATCATAGCGACTCCACCGCCAATCTTTCCCCCGGGGCGGTCAGCACGGAGAATATAGTAGGAGTTAGGAAGAGAACTAAGAACATCAGGTAAACAGTTAACCGTATACCAGGTTTCAGTAAGAAACAGGATATCAGGACAGGTGGTATCAATAAGGTCGAACAATTCCAAATGATGCTTGACCGCCGAGCGGGTGTTGAGGAGGGTTAAAGAAACAGCGGCCGAGTGGCTATTAGAGTGGCTAGGGAAAGTAGAAGGGGAGGTGAGGTGCGGCAGCAGAACTTGTGGCGTAAGAGAGGGGTTGAGGAGGCAGTTTTGGGTGGGCTGCGCGATGTTAAGAGAGTTAATCGTGGCCGAGGTGACTGAGCTAATGGGCCAGTCATTGTAGTAGGCCAAAAGCTGCTGGGGTGGATAAATAAGGAGAGGGGCAGGGTGCGTTGCCCCTTGGCCCGGTCTGGCGCGGACGGGCGCAGACGAGCCAGACCGGATGTACATCATTTAAAACTATTCTTATGTACATCAGTGGGCAAGCTGGAATAGGAAAATGTTTCTTTATTAAATGTTAGTCAAGTTATCTACAGAAAACAACGGATTCACAGTTATCGTGTGTTGTAACTGCTCCAACTGGATTAGCAGCACACAATATTAAAAGGATTACATTACATCGTTTACTTATGTTACCAGTAGAACATGAAAATAAGTTGGAATATCACAAGCTATCTGCCGAAGCTTGTTTCGAAGTTTCAAGAGTACTAAAGAAAATTACATTTCTGATAATTGATGCGGTAAGCATGGTTTCAAACTTAATGCTTGTGTTTGTACATTTGTTCAGTTCAGTTCAAATAGCTTTATTCGACAACATGTATCATAAAAGCATCATTTGACATCTATACAATAAAACAGTATCTGTTCAGTGATAAAAAGATTTTACAATACAGAAATTCGTTTTAAAGTATCTTGACCTAAAATTAGTAGCAGCATGTTTGAATAAAACAAGTTTCTTAAAAGACTTAAGTCTAAGACACTATATACATAAAGGGGCATAATCCATCACGGCAATCAATGTATAAAGTGCTAGTGCTATCTCTATCATAAGCAGTGTTCAGAAGTTATAGAACAGGCTGATATAATATATGGTCTAATCACAGATAAAGAGACGTAAATATCTACATCGGAGTCGCACCTCGTATGGCTCTGATTCTAATTAACCAAGCTTGGCCTAAAAACTTGGCCACTCCACATGAAAACAGAACACTTGAATCAGATTTTAAAATTCGCAGAGTAAACCGGTGATCGCGGGTGCCCTTATCCCTGCATATTGGTTTTAGCCATTTGCTCCTAGCTTTATTATAAGCAGGGCAAGCAAACAGGACATGAGCAACACACTTAACCGGAGCTTCACAGCATGGGCAGCTCTCTGTCATGTTCTCGGCTGTATGCCACTTTGCTATTCGTTTGTACATTTGAGAATGCAGTAGATTTTAAAAACAAATTACTATGTTTTATTTGGAGGAAAACATGTAATTGTGTATTCGGTGATCTGCTACAACTCACACCTGTGAAAGGTCAACCAGTTTTTAACACCCTTCTTCATGAAGACACTAAACAATCATTGGGAAGTATTGGAAATGTGAAAATTTGATTTATTTTGAGTATAAAGAACTTATTAAGAACATACGACAAGCAAATGACGAAGATTATGGAAAAATTCTCCAAAATATCAGAATTGGTATCTTAAAGCATGGCAAAGAAGCTTAAGAAAGTCGGCTACTAACAAACTTGTTTCCAAAAGAAAATATTTCACCTGAAACTATCTTCAAAAAAATTGCAGAAAAGAACTCCATAATTTGCCTCATGCCAACACTGAAAGAATGCTCTACATTCAATGAAGAACTGGAGAAACAACCGATAATGAAAATGGTAGCTACTGATAAAATAGCACATGAAGGCGTAACTATTCTTCTGTCAGAGAAATTACAGTTAAAATTAGACTCTTTGGAAAAATCAAGATCTAAGACTACTGGTTTAGAAAAGAGCTTGTATGTATCTGAAAACTGTCGGGTAATATTACGGCGTAATTTAGATGTTGAGAAAAGTTTAGTAAATGGAGCAATGGGGAAAGTTGTTGACTTTGCTAGTTACCCAAATAGAGATGGAAATTAATTTTTGAAAAATAAATTTGATCAGATTGAAGAGGTGAAACAGATTGGACGTTGTGGTGTTCGTTTCTTGCTTGTAAAAGATTTGTATGTTTGTAGAAAACAGTTTCCTGTTTGTTTAGCATATGCAGTGACCATTCATAAATCTCAAGGTTTAAGTGTTGACAGTGCTTTGGTAAAACTTGATAGTTCTGTGTTTAAAGAGGGTATGGCATATGTTGCATTGTCTTGAGTAAGAACATTATCTGGATTGTATTTGATTGATTTTGATGAGGAAAAAGTTAGTGCATATGTAAATTGTGTAAAAGAATACAATAGGTTAAGAAGACTCAATGCTCCTAACTTAGGTGAATATCTTATTTATGAAAAGTTTTTGATACGTCCAAAATGAAAATATGACAAATATTCTAGTGAGGTTACAAAGAAGAAAAGAACTGAAAAGAATGATGAGGCTGGAAAGAAAATGGAAGTGGACATGGTTGCTAATATTGTAGGATATCAGTTAGAAAATAGTTCAGGTATCAACTGCTATGCTAATGTAATCGTTAACATTGTGTTTTTTTAGAAAATCTACAGCATGTAATTATGGGAAATCAAGGAAAAAGATTCTGTTCTTTGTTACATTATGTTTTGAAAAGTTGAAAACTGATAAAAACAAACATTCATACTGCTTCTGGCGTGTGTAGTCTTCCGGATATATGATCTGGTTATTCACAATTTACACAGAATGTTCAGCAAGACGCTCAGGAACTTGTTATGTTTATGCTTGCAGTATTAGAAGATGAAGGAATACAAATTGAAAATCTATTTGGACTATGTTACAGATGGGATCATACATGTGACAGCTGTTCATTTTCATCTACCACTAAAACAGACACTGAACGATTTATATATTTGACAATACCAGATTGCAAACAGTGTCTTTCAATGAATTAGTGAAATCAGCTAATCAAGATATGGAATGTACTCAGTGCAAATCGGAAATGTTGTCAACATTATTTATAGAAAAATTTGGACAATATATCATTTTAATGCTACAATACAACGTTGTAGAGCAGATGGAACAAAATTGGAAACCAAAATAAAAAAAATTGTGGCAGGTCAAGTGTCAATTTCAGGAAGAACTTTTAAAACAGTGGCTATTGTTTTCCACGATGGACGTACTTCAATATCTGGACACTATACTATGTTTTTAAAATGCAATAAAGGATGGACACTTTGCAATGATACACATTTAGAGTTCAAATGTCGGTTGCCTAATGAACTACCAAATTCATATCTAATATTTTTGATGCCAAAATTCCGAGAAGATGTCAACATAAATTACTGAGTATATTTTGGATATTTTTACTACTAATAATTTTAGACACATCATTCGGCCTATTGGGAAGATGTCAATATGAATTCAGAAAGTCATCTTGGATATCCTTAATGGAAATGTTTTTAGAAACATCATTCGGCCTAATGGGAAGATGTTGAGAATTACAGTTTGATTTATTGATTCTGTTCTTTGATATTGTATTTGGAAAATTGTGTTCAAAAAAAGCTTCTGATATATTTGATCTTTGTATTATAAACAATGTTAATGAGGATGTTCTTTTGTGAAAATGTAAATAGATAGTTGATTTTCATGTAGATATTTTGGGGCAGATTTACAAGCCCCTTGCGACACTTTTTCGCTGCCGTTGCGTCACTTTTGTGACGCAGTGGCGGCGTAAACCATGCGTCACGTTGCGACTTATTTACAACGTGACGCATCTAGGCAGATGTGTCACGTTGTAAAGCCCTGCACCACATGAAACCTGCGTCAAGGTTCATGTGGCGTTCTGTCGCAGGGTGGTCGTTCCCTCGCAGGAAAGCCCTGTAAAACTGACGCAGTGAAATCTACAAGATTTCACTGAGTCCGTTTTACGACGCTGCTGCGTCAAATCCTTATGCCTGCTTGAAGCAGGCGTAAGGAGTGACGCACCACGTTAAGTATGGGCGGCCCCTGTGCATTGCAGGAGTTGCGCTGCGCTTGCGATGCGACTTCAGCAATGCGCCGCCCTTATGCCACAAGATGCGTCATGCATCTTCCCCTCCTTGCACAATGGTGCGCCGCATTGTAAATTAAGATTAAGTCACCCAAGAGCTACCCATGCATTGCTAGAATCACCTGTGCACTACCCATCAGTAGCGGCCCGTGGTGGGAGTGCTGCTGGGTGCTGACATGGGGCGGGGGAGTGGCAGGTTGGGGGATAGTGAACTGCGGAATACAGCCGCACAGATGTAAGTACACAAACAAATCCATAAAACAAATTTCGTTGGACACGCACCTTTGCCAAATGTACTCGTGCAATGATCCAGGCACTGACACATGCACTGTTACAGTTTACTGTGTACTACCCATGCAGATGTCTAACCACCTACACACTACTTATTCACTCCTCCAATTACCCAAGTACTATCATTGCAGTCACAAATTCCCCATTACTTCCCATGCAGTCCTCCAATTACCCATCGAGCACCATGTGCTTATGCAATCACTCCGCCAATACCGAAGAAATTCTAAATTCTCCATGCACTCTCTTAGCAGTACTGTAATCATCCAGTCACTACCCATGTACTCACTGCTTAGTCACACCTTCAATTTCTCAGGTAGTATGCATGCAGTCCAGCAATCCGCCTTTTAGTACATATGCTCTCTTCTAATCACCCATCTAGCACCATGTATTTGCCCAATCACTCCGCCACAACACAAGCACTTATAAAATCACCATGTACTCTTCTTGCAGCACTGTAATCATGCAGTTAGTACCCATGAACTCATGCAATAACCTAGCCACTAACTCATGCACGGGTATAATACTCCAAGCACTATCCATACAGAAATCTAGCCACTTACATACTACTAATTCACTCCTCCAATTAACCAAGTTCTACCCACACATTCCAGGAATCCCCCTGTCACTTCCCATGCCGTTCTTCCAATCACCCATCCAGCACCATATACTTATCCAATCATTCCACTATTAGTCAAGCACCTATACATTTAATACATACTCTCCTTGCAGCACTGTAATCATCCAGTCACTACCCATGTACCCATACAATCACCCACGCACTAACACATGTTGTGCTACAATCACATGTGTACTACCCATACAGTCCTCTAACCACCTACACACTGTTCATTTACATGTTCATATTCCCAGGTACTAACCATGCACTCCAGCAAACACACTGTCACTCTCCATGCACTCCTCCAATCACCCAGCCACTACCATGTCCTAATCCAATCACTCTGTCAATACCCACACACTTTTAAATGCACTATGCAGTCTCATTGCAGTACTCTAATCAGCCAGTCAGTACCCATGTACTTATGCAATGACCCAGGCAGTAACACTTCACAGCCACAATCACATGTGCACTATCCACGCAGTGTGGGAGAAGTAATGCAAATAGTCATGTACTTGTGGCCCAGCAGCTCCTTTGATGTTCCCAGACACAGTATTCAGTAACTCATACTACATGCATAGCTGGTACTTGGCTAATATGAGGGATGGTAACTGAGGTGCATGCCTCACCTGATACTTCTGTACATTGACCCACAGTGTCAATGTGTGTCTGTCACTAATGACTGTCCGTTTACTCACACAGGTCTGGTGACAATTTATTGATTGTATAGCTTCCACTAATTCCCTATTGCACATCAGACACAAGTACAGTGAAGATTAAGGGGATCTATCGTTGAGAAATCGAGGTGTGGATCATATGTTTGACTAGAGTATCCCCACTTACAAATCACATACACATTTAAAGTTACTGTCATCCCTTTTAAAGTGCCACATGTGGCTATAGGGATGTTCTGTGATAGCAGTGCAAAAAAGACTAACATTTCCCTACTCACAAGGAAGTTCATGTGAGTAGTTCACATTTCCACCCATCCAAAGAGATGTAGTTATGAGGATCACAGATACCAGCTCTTACCTTTTGACCTTAGTCCCGGTATGCTGTGTAAATTATATAACTGTCCCCTATGTACTATGTGCATCAACACATTGGGCCTGGCAGTTAAGGTGTCTGGGCAGTCATGCACAGGTAGCCTACCTTCCAGCATTTCCAAACAGTATACCGTGTGTCATGGTGCGTCACATCGCATGTCATCTGAGATTGCCTTGGTCAACCTGATGTCTGTGGCTGCCTCAGTCTGTGCATGTCATAATCAGGTTTCAGGATCTTCATCAAATGAGCAGAAGAGGTCCTTTCTAGGCTTTCGTTGTGCTTAGCATGTGACATGGACACATGTACAGTGTTGTAGATAGATTGATGTGTGTGCTAGTTCGCAATCTATATTGTACTTCTCATATACAGTTCCTCTAATTTTCTGATACAAACTGTCTATATATCTCTTGCATCCATACAGATCAATGCCCATCAAAAGAAGGTCATTTGGAGAGCCATTGTCTGGAATGTGCAGACCCTGGGGGTCTCCAATCAGCGTACTGCTCACTGCTGTAAGAGGTGGGATAACCTCCAGTGCTAGGGTCACAAGATCACAGAGATTTAGCTGGGCCTGGCCCCCATGAGCAGAAGGGACACACACCGGAGCCTGAACCACCTGATGGCCTACATACTGGCAGTGGATCACCCAGAGGGTCATGGGCAATTGAGAGCCCAACAGCAGCAACTTGGGCGTGAGTATTGGCCTGAGTGTAACAGTTTGCATGAACAATTACCTTTTGTTACAGGCTGCATTTTTCCCCGAAAGCATGGAGCTGAATCATGTCCCACGCAATAGGACCATTGTTGCATTTGTAGGTATGGAAGTAGGGGCATGGTGTTCACCATTGACTATAAGTCATGTTGCCAGGAACTAAGCAGGGTACACTAAAACATTTCTTTCCACTGTAGCAGAGCCACATGAAAGTGTTATGTCTCTACTTACCTACATAGTCCCATTATGTCATGTGTAAGTGGTCCTACACATGACACTTGTCATCTTTGTGTCTGCAGTGCAGCTGCCTCACTACCATGTCACGCGATGGTGTACCACTAACTTGTAGCATGGCCCACCATGTGCTCTGGGTGCAGTGACTGTGCTCAACATCCTCTTGGTATTTTTGGAGTGTACAGTAGTATGAGTTGGCTAACACCACTGGTGCCATCTTTTCAGATGCATAAATGCAGCCATTCGTACCTTTACGTATTGTACTGTAAGAAGTATCCCTGCAGGATACATAATCAGAGGGTATAGATGATTTTCCATTTGGATGCATCTGATATTTATGTTAGCAAATGTGTGCATGTCAATTTCAATGAGTGATGGTCATACAGAGTTGGGGTTATTCACAACACTGGCATGTTAGTTATTGGGTGGATGATTCACACATAACCAATGACATTGATGGATGACATCTGAAAGGTAGAAAATGTTAATGCAATGCCACATGTTTGTGATGTTCCAGTTGTTTCAGCCAATGCACAATGGCATGCCAATGAGGAGGATGTATACAATATGTTGGGATGGGCATCTGCATCAGTGTACTGTCAGTCTGTGGATGGTGACATGCATCAGGGAGTGATATGCTGAAATGTTTGTTGCACAATTGCGTGTCAGCAGTCAGTACTACATAGGTAAATGTGCCACAGAGACATGGAATGTACTGTGAGTGCCCTGCCCTTGTGAAGGCCAATCTGACATCCTCATGGACGGGCTCATTACAATGCCTCAGGTACATTCAGTGTCCTCATGGCATTGACATTTGGAATGTGGAAAATGTCTGCTCACATGAACCTACTTTGACTGGGGATGTACCTTGCCAGACTCATGTACAAGATTAATTTGTGCTGCTCACTCACACGACTTGCTGCCTAATTGTCTTCATAATACTCTTTTGTACTGCATGTGACATGTAGCTAAACTACTAGTGCATCTGTGAACAGCATAATCTGGCAGTAGACACAAGTGAGACTGTAACTTGGGAATGTTAGCAATGTGGAATGGGTACTTTCATGTCACTTGTGCATTCCGAATTTGATTACACTTATCCCTACCAGTTGCCCTGCACTCCTACATGCAGTAGGTTTGGAACATCTGACCTTTTGTTTGTTGCAGGACCCTGTGTGGATAGGTAGTGATGTAATAATGTGAACATGCCATTTGATAACTTTAGGTAACATTGTTATGGTTCAAATGCCTTGGTTGAGAGGGTGTTGTTATCTCCTGCTACACACATAAGGGTTGAAGATGGACATGCTGAACCATGCAATTGGAGCTAGCGGTGGTTCTGACACCCTGAAGATTGACTACGTTCAGGTCATGTGCCATTCGTACATGTTTACATGCCAGTGATTGAGCTCACGTACATATCCATGTAAAAGTACTTATGCATGCCAATGTGTAAAGTGCATTGTTATGAAATGATTGCATTGTGATTTTAGTCAATTGTATTGAACGTAATTCTATTCCCATTATAACATCAACCCAGTGCAGCTAAGGAGACAGGCCCAAGACTGTAGTGGGAGCAGTTGGCCACAGTGGTTTCATACATCACTCGGAAGTTACCAGTGGCCCAGAGGAATAGGTGAGTACTCTGGAGGAGCAGAAAAACAAGACGCCAACTTCTTCATCGGCCTCCTGTGGCGAATCCCTGGTGGTGGTGGACCAGCCTATAACACAATGCACTAAATTATGTCCGCCACCCCCTTCGAACTCCATCCTCCCTGCTGCTCTCCAAACTGATGTCCAGGCTTGCTCCCCTAAGCAGAGGCGAGTCTCCTTCCAACCAGGTACCTTAGACCCTGTCCCTGTCTTCCCTGCTGCCCTAAACTACCCCAAACGTCAGTGCATTTCATACCTACGACCATACCACCCTGAAAGCAGATGATTTCAGAAGTAAAGCAAGGTTGGGTCTGGTTAATACCTGGATGGGAGACTGTCTTCAAATACCCGGTGCTCTAGGCTTTTCATCCTTTTCTTGTTTTGCTTAAGGTGAAGTGTGTTTCATGTCTGACTGTCTATTGCCAGCACTAAAGTCGAATGAAAAATGCTAAGACCCCAAACGTCAATGCACTTCATGCAAATCAATCAATCAATCAATCATAAAGTGCACTACTTACCCTTGAGGGTCTCAAGGCGCTGGGGGTGGAGGGTGTTGCTCCTGCTCGAAGAGCCAGGTCTTGAGGAGTCTTCTGAAGGTAAGTGGGTCTTGGGTCTGTCGTAGGAGGGTGGGAAGGGTGTTCCAGGTATTGGCGGTGAGGTGGGAGAAAGATCTGCCACCGGAAGTTGCTCTTTGGATGCGGGGGACTGCGGCGAGGGTGAGGGCGGCGGTGTGGAGCTGGCGGGTGGGGGTGTAGAAGCTGAGTTGTCTGTTGAGGTACGCTGGCCCGGTGTTGTGGAGTGCTTCGTGTGCGTGGGTGAGGAGCTTGAAGGTTATCCTCTTGTTGACGTGGAGCCAGTGCAGGTCTCTAAGGTAGGGTGTGATGTGGCTGCGGCGGGGGATGTCGTGGATCAGACGTGCGGAGGCGTTCTGGATGCGTTGCAGCTGTCTCAGGAGTTTGGCCAAAGCTCCAGCATAGAGTGCGTTTCCGTAGTCCAACCTGCTGCTGATGAGGGCCTGGGTGACCGTTCTTCTCGTATCGGTGGGGATCCACTTGTAGATCCTGCGGAGCATACGGAGGGTGTTGAAGCAGGAGGAGGAGACGGCGGTGATCTGCTTAGTCATGGAAAGGGTGGGGTCGAGGATGACCACTAGGTTGTGTGCATGGTTGGTGGGTGTTGGGGCTGTTCCCAGTGCGGTCGGCCACCAGGAGTCGTCCCAGGCCGAAGGGGTGGATCCGAGGATGAGGACCTCCATCTTGTCCGAGTTCAGCCTCAGTCGGTTGTTCCTCATCCATTTGCCGATGGCCTTCATTCCTTTGTGGAGGTTGGTTTTGGCGGTGTGGGGGTCTTTGGTGAGGGAGAGGATCAGCTGGGTGTCATCGGCGTAGGAGATGATGTTGAGGTTGTGCTGCCGGGCGACGTGGTCGAGGGGTGCCATGCAGATGTTGAACAAAGTTGGGCTGAGGGATGAGCCCTGGGGTACGCCGTAGATGATCTCGGTGGCATTGGAGTGGAAGAGGGGCAGGCGGATGCTCTGTGTTCTGCCGGAGAGGAAGGATGTGGTCCAATCCAGGGCCTTCTCTTGGATCCCGGCGTTGTGGAGGCGTGATCGTAGTGTGCGGTGGCAGACCGTGTTGAAGGCGGCTGACAGGTCCAGGAGGATGAGAGCCGCTGTCTCTCCATTGTCTAGCAGGGTCCTGATGTCATCGGTGGCGGTGATGAGGGCGGTTTCGGTGCTGTGGTTGCTGCGGAACCCGGACTGGGATGGGTCCAGGATGCTGTTCTCCTTGAGGTAGCAGGTCAGTTGTTTGTTGACAGTTTTCTCGATGACCTTCGACCCAGGAATGGGAGCATGGAGATGGGCCGGAAGTTCTTGAGGTCCTTGGGGTCCACCTTGTGTTTCTTGAGTAAAGCGTTGATCTCGGCATGCTTCCAGCTTTCCAGGAAGGTTGCTGTCTCGAAGGAGATGTTGATTGCTTTCCGGAGATGGGGTGCGGTGGTTGTACTGGCTTTGTTGAAGATGTGGTGTGGGCATGGGTCTGAGGTTGATCCGGAGTGGATGGTGTTCATGATCTTGCTGGTGTCGTCGTTGTTGATGTTGGTCCAGGAGAGCAGGCAGTTGGTGTGGGTGGTGGTCGTGGGGGCGGAGGTCTCAGTGGTTGTCAGGGCGGTTGTGACGTTGAAGCTGTCGTGGATGTCAGTGATCTTGCAGTGGAAGAAGGTGGCCAGTGAGGCGCAAAGGTCTTGTGAAGGTGGGATGTCATCTTTGCTGTTGTGTGCGTTGTTGTCTAGGCTGTCTTTGAATGAGGTCCTTTTGGCGGATCTGATGAGGTGATGATGTCTGCGGGTGGCATTCTTGTGGGCTGCGTGGCTGTCCGGTGTTCGTTCGTGGAGCCAGTTCTTCTCCAGTTTTTGGCATGTTTGTTTGGAGACCTGGAGGAATCTTCAGTGAACCGGCTGGCTTTCTTCCTGGTGTGACTGTTGGAGGGTTTCTTGAGTGGAGCGAGGGTGTTGGCGCAGTCATAGATTCACTGTCTGAGGTTGCGGGCGGCGGTGTTGGTGTCCGTGGGGTTTGAGGGTGGGCTCAGGGCGAGGGTAGTGGTTAGCTGGTCTTCGGTGACTTTGCTCCAGCAGCGGCGGGGCATCTGTTGGGTGCTGTGGTATGTGGTGGGTTTCCGAAAGGTGAAGTGGATGCAGCGATGGTCAGTCCAGTGGAGTTCAGTGGTGTGGTTGAGGGAGACTTGGGGGCTTGCGGAGAAGTTGGGGTTGAGGGTGAGGCTGGTGATGTGGGTGGGTGTTGTGACGAGTTGTTTGAGTCCAAGGTTGGCGAGGTTGGCGATCAGGGTGGTGGAGTTGGTGTCATTGTTGTTCTCGAGGTGGAAGTTCAGGTCCCCGAGGAGGATGTAGTCCGTGGATGTGAGGGCGTGTGTGCTGCTGATGAACTCGGTGATGGAATCGCTGAACTGTGGTCGGGGTCCGGGGGGTCTGTAGACGAGGGTTCTTCTGAGGGTGGTGTTGGGGTCGGTGTGGATCTGGAAGTGCAGGTGTTCAGCGGTGTTGATGGTGTCATCAGAGTTGGTAGAGACCTTGAGGGTGGACTTGTGGACGATGGCGATTCCTCCTCCAACTCCGTTGGTGGGGTCTCTGCGGGTGATCATGTAACCATCCGGGATGGCTATGGTGATGTCGGGTGCTGAGGCGGGGTTGAGCCAGGTCTCCGTCAGGAAGGCGAAGTCTGGGGACGTTGAGTCGAGTAGGTCCCAGAGTTCGACGGCGTGTTTGGGGGCGGAGCGGGTGTTGAGGAGGATGCATCTGAGGTGGTTGAGTTCTTTCCTGTGCGGTGGTTTGGCGGGGCGGATGCTATTGAAGCTGCAGTTCTGGCAGGTGAAGGGTCCTTGGGTGCGCCTTGGGGTGGCCCGGTAGCAGGTGTGTTCTCGTCTGGGGTTGAGTACGTGGAGGGTGCTGGCATCGTAATGGCATCGGGAGTGGTGGCGTTCGCGGGGGCCAGGAGTTTGGGTGCTGGGCGAGGTCCAGGCACGGACGGGTGCAGACGGGCTGGCCTCAGGCGAGCCTTCCGCCATAAGAGGGGAGGTGGGAGGGAGGAGGAGCTGGGAGGGGGGATCGGCGAATGGGAGAGCAGGGGGGGCGAGGCCACAGGGGACACAGCGGCGGGAAGCGGGACCAGCGAGGAACAGAAGGCAAAAGGGCACAACATCACAAAATACATTTACAGAAGGCAGAGAAAGCCCAAAATGCAGTTACAGAAGGCAAAGAAAGCACAAAATACAGTTTACAGAAGGCAAGAAAAACACAGTAAACCAGGCAAAACAAACCAAAGGCCTATCACTGGCCACCAGGGATGAGGCACAGGTGGTAGCCTGCGGGTGGAGGAGGGCCTCTAACTACAGCAGCAGCTGAGACTCAGACACGGGCACAGTCAGGTGGAGCTGTGCGGTGTGGGGAGCGACCTGCCTGGCAACAGGGTCAAGGGTCGCTCTCACTGCCGTGCAGCGGCCGCCATAAGAGGGGAGGTGGGAGGGAGGAGGAGCTGGGAGGGGGGATCGCCAAATGGGCGAGCGGGGGGCAGGCTGGAGGGGACTCAGCGGCGGGAAGCGGGACCGGCGAGGAACAGAAGGCAAAAGGGCACAACAACACAAAATACAGTTACAGAAGGCAGAGAAAGCACAAAATGCAGTTACAGAAGGCAAAGAAAGCACAAAATACAGTTTACAGAGGGCAAGAAAAACACAGTAAACCAGGCAAAACAAACCAAAGGCCTACCACTGGCCACCAGGGATGAGGCGCAGGTGGTAGCCTGCGGGTGGAGGTGGGCCTCTAACTACAGCAGCAGCTGGGACTCAGACACGGGCACAGTCAGGTGGAGCTGCGCGGCGTGGGGAGCGACCTGCCTAGCAACAGGGTCAAGGGTCACAAAAGACTGTTGTACCCTAAAAGCAGCAGATCTTGTCTTTTTTCAGAAGTTAAATAGAATTGGACCTGGTTACATGCATGGATGGGAGACCCACTGGGAATACCAAGTGCTGTAGGCTTTTCATCTTTTTAATGTTTTGCTTTAGTTGAGGAGGGTGGCATGTCTGACTTTTAATGGCCAGCACTGAAGTTTAATTAAAAAAAAGCCAAGACCCCAAGCTTCAGTGCATTTCATGCCTATAGTTTTATCACCTTGAAAGATGATAGCACCCTAGAGATGATGGCATTTAAGTTGGAGATCGCACATGGTCCGAACTGGATGGGAGCAGTGGTCTATCGCCCCTCTGGCGAAAAAGAAAGATTTTATCGCATCACTATTGGAATCCCTTGCTCCCCTCACATTGCCGGCAGACAATTTTCTACTAGTAGAAGATTTCAATCATCATTTGCATATCTCTTCAGACCCTGATTCCGCTCGTCTGATATCAGCTATGGAATCTCTCGGTTTCTCTCCTAAAGTACTTAGCCACACACATATAGCGGGACACACGTTGGATACCATTTTCTCTAATATACAGAACATAACAGTGGAACGCCCCATAGCCTTAACTTGGACAGACCAAATTTCGCACTAAAGTTTTTGTTAAAAATTCAAAATGTTATCAACAAACGTCAGTACATCCTGGGATCTCAGAGATCTTGGAGGAAGGTGACCCTTTGCCTCATTTATCTCCACTTTCAAACCCCCAGTCTTTCAGGACTGTGTGGACAGTGACTCGGAGCTGGGAGCACTAGAGTACTCATTGGTAAATGCTCTAGATACTATGGCCCCATGTAAAGTAGGCAAGACCAGGGAAAAAATAGCCCAGAACCATGGTATACCGACAGTCTTAAGAAGGGAAGCTACCTGTAGAAAATGGGAAAGGAAATGGAGGAAATCAAAACAGGAGGAAGATAAACTAGCCTATAAAACTGCTTTCAGAACATACTTTAAAAAGTGCAACACTGCTAGAAGATCCCATTTGGGGTTAGAATCAGTGAAGCAAAAAATTCCTCCAATTAGCTGTACAAGATTCTTAAAGACCCTAGGTTGACTCAAACGTGTTGTGATGATCTTGCAAATCACTTCCATCAAAAGATAGATAAAATCTACAGCTCCTTTAGCAATGAGGAGGAAGTAAGCACGGCACTGTGTATCCTTGAGGCTCCAGATCTAATCTCTTCCCTATTGGAAGTTTTAAATGCTATCACTCTGGAGCAAGTCCAGGCCCAACTAGGACAGATAAAATCAGGATCTCCTCTTGACCAGGCCCCCCTTACATCATTTTACCTCTGGCCCCCGCCCTAGCGGCACCGATTACTGAAGTCTGTAAACTATCACTAACTACAGGCTCCTTCCCTCATAAATGGAAGAAGGCTCGAATCAGACCCATACTGAAAAAAACCCTGGCCGATCCACAGGACCTGCAGAACTACAGACCAATATCACTACTTCCGTTTTTTTCTAAAATTATGGAAGCCTTAGTTAATATGCAGTTAACAGAATTTCTTGAACTGAACAATTTACTTGACCCTTCCAAGTCAGGCTTTCGTGTGTCACATAGTACAGAATCCGCTCTAACGGAAGTAACCGATATGATTAAGCTGGCCTTAGATAAGGGTACCCCAACCATCTTGATCCTCCTAGACCTGTCAGCAGCGTTTGACACCATCTCTCATCAAATTCTAGCGCAAAGGTTACGAGAGATAGGTGTCAGCGGAATGGTGCTAAAATGGTTTGAAAGTTTTCTCTCAGACAAAACACATTTAGTCCAATTAAAATAGTTTACATCTCAGACCTCGATTGTGGACAAAGGGGTCCCACAGGGATCCATTCTAAGCCCCACTTTATTTAACATTCATGTGTCCTCCCTGACCACTATCATTAGATCTTGTGGCTTTGATACCATTTCATATGCGGATGATACACAATTGATAATAACCATTGACCCAGACCTTTAAAAGAAATCTTTTAAAACTGCATGTTAAAAACAGCTGCGGGGATGACTGTGCATTTTCTGCAGCTCAACACAAACAAAACTGAGATTCTTCTATTCAGAAAGGCGGACGAGTTTTGGTCTACTGACTGGTGGCCTCCAGAGGTGCGTGAACATCCTACCCCCAAAAAATGGGTGAAAAAACTTGGAGTCTTATTGGATGACAAACTCCCCATGGATGATTGTGAAAAGCATCTCGGGCACATGCTCTGGCCTGATGCAAATGCTCAGGAAGGTATTCCCATGGATTCCTCCCTCAGCAAAAAAATCTCTAATTCAGGCACCACTAGTAAGTAGACTGGACTATGGCAATTCCCTACTGGTAGGGATAAGGGAAGGTCTACTCTCAAGGCTGCAGGTAGTGCAGAACACAGCTGCTCGCCTGGCCCATAATCAGCCCCCTCGGACACCATCCGAACCCCTTTTGCGACTGCCTTACTGACTGCCCATAAGGAAACAGGCAGTGTTTAAGCTTCTGTGTCTGGACTTTAAAACATTACAGGGGAAGGGTCCAGCCTACTTAAAAAAGAAGCTAAAACCGTATATTCCTTCAAATCAACTTAGATCTAGCGACCATCGATTGCTGTGCCCCTTGAGGATAAACAAAAGCATAATGGGCGGCCGCTCGTTTTCTTATCTGGCTCCTTGTCATTGGAACAAATTTGCTGGCCCATATTCGCTCCTCCACTAACCTGACGCACTTCAAAAAACATATTAAAATCTGGCTGTTCAACCACTAACTAGCTGTCTCCACATCTGTTGCCTGTTATTGTGGCGCAGAGAGATCCCCTTGTGGATGATTTGTCTTGAGCTTGATAAATAATAATAATAATAATAAAGCACTAGATCTTGCCTGATCTCTGAAATTAAGTAGAGTCAGGCCTGGTTAGTACCTGGATAAAAGACCGTCTGGGAAGACCAGGTGCTGTAGGCTTTTCAACTTTTGCTTTAGTTGAAGTGGGTGGCATATCTGACTTGCTACGGCCAGCACTGAAGTCGAATAAAAAAAGCTAAGAACTCAAATTTCAGTGTCCTTCATGCCTACAGACATACCACCATGCAAACACCTGATCTAATCTCATCACAGAAGTTAAGCAGAGCTGAGCCTGGTTAGCACTTGCATGGGAGACCACCAGGTAATAGAAGGTGTTGTAGGCCTTTCATCATCAATCTTTTTTTGTTTGCTTTAGGTGAAGTGGGTGGCATAGCTGACTAGCTATGGCCAGCACTGAAGTCAAATGAAAAAAGCTAACACTCCAAACGTCAGTGCACTTCATGCCTGCAGCCATACCACCAAGATCCACCTTTTCGGCTGATCTCAAAAATTAAGTGGGGTTGGGCCTGGTTAGTACTAGGATGGGAGACCGCCCTGGAATACCAGGTTCTATAGACTTTTCATCTTTGTTCTTGTTTTTTCTTTAGGTGAAGTAGGTGGCATGTTGGACTTGCTATGGCCAGCACTGAAGTTGAATAAAAAAAGCTAAGCCTCAAACATCAGAGCACTTCATGTCTATGGTCGTACCACCTTGAAAGCACCTGATTTCGTCTGATCTCAGAAGTTAAGAACTGTCAAGCCTGCTTAATAACTGAATAGGAGACCACCTGGGAATACTAGGTGCTAAAGGCTTTACATCTTTTTTTGTTGCTTTAGGTGAAGTGGGTGGCATGTCTGACCTGCTATGTTCAGCAAAGAATTTGAATGAAAAAAGCTAAGACCACAAATGTCAGTGTCCTTCATACCTATAGCCATACTACCCTGAAACCACCTCAGCTCATCTGATTTCAGAAGTTAAGTAGTGTTGGGCTTGGTTAGTACCTGGATCTAAGACCGTCCAGAACTAACAGGTGCTGTAAGCTTTTCATCTTTTATTTGTTTTGCTTTAGGTGAAGTGGGTGGCATATCCGGCTTGCTATGGCCAGAACTGAAGTCAAAAGAAATAAGCAAAGACCCTAATTCTCAGGGCACTTAATGCCTGCAGCCATAGCATCCTGAAAGCGCCTGATCTTGTCTGATCTCAGGAGTGAAACAGGGTTAGGCCTGTTTAGTAACTGGATGGGAGCCCTCTTGGGAATACCAGGTGCTGTAGGAATTTCATCTTTTTAATTTTGCTTTAGGTGAAGTGGGTGGTATGTCTGACCAAATAAGGTAAGCACTGAAGTCGAATAAAAAAAAGCTAAGACCCAAAAGGTCATTGTACTTTGTGCCTACGGCTGTATCAACCTGAAAGCACCTCATTTCAGAAATAAAGCATGGCCTGGCCTGGTTAGTACCTGCTTGGGAGACCGTCTGGGAGTACTAGGTGCTGTAGGATATTCATCTATTTATTGTTATTTGCTTTAGGTAAATTGGGTGGCATGTCTAAATTGATATGGCCAGAAGTAAAGTCAAAGGAAAAAAGCTAAGTCCCCAAACTGCAGTACGCTTCATGCCAATGGCCATACCACCCAGATCCATCTGATTTAGTTTGATTTCAGAAACTAAACAGGTTTGAGCCTGGTTAGTAGCCGGGCGGGAGACCGCATGGGAATACCAGGTGATGTATGCTTTACTACTTTTTTATTTGCTTTTGGTGAAGTGGATGACATGTCTGGCTTGCTATGGCCAGCATTGAAGTCCAATGAAAAACACTAAGACCCTACTCATCAGTGTACTTCATACATCGGGTTGTACTGCCCTGAGAGCACCTGAGCTCCTCTGAACTCAGAAGTTAAGAAGAGTCATGCCTGGAATAACAGTTACAGTAGTGTTAGACATGGCACCTTGGCATGGGTCTCCCTTCCATTTTTTGCTGTTGCCTCATGTGTTTTTGCTGGTGTTAGATGTTAGATGTACCACTGCTATTCAGTGCCACAGTGCAAGTGCTCCCTATGGTAAATTGATGAATGGATTACTGATTCCATGATTGGCTAGTTTGGTTTACCTGTCAGACCCTAGTACAGTGCACCAGGAATGTCCAGGACTTGTAAACCAAATGCTGCTGGTGGGCTTGCAGCACTGGTTGTGCCACCCGCAGAAGCAGCCTTTAAAAGTGTGTCTCAGGTCTGCCATAGAAGAGCCTGTGTGCAGTCTGGTACTGTCATGCTGACTGCCAAGTGCACCCACTTGCCAGTCCCTAAACCTTCCCTTTTATTCATATAAGACACCCCTATGGTAGGCTCAAGGGCAGGGTGCACTGTAAGTATAAGGTAGGACATGCCCTGGTGTGTGTGGCATGTCCTAATAGTGAATTACAGCAATTTTCGTTTTTCACTACTGCAAGGCTACCTATTTCCCATAGGCCAGAATGGGCATTTTGATTATTACACCTTATAATCCTAACTGACTCAGGGAACTAGTTAGAAATTCGAGTTTAGCATGCCTGAACTCAGAATGATAAAATGCATCTTTTAGTGAAGTTGGTTTTAACATTCTGTGTTTGAAAATACCACTTTTAGAAAGTAGATATTTTCTTGCCTAACTATCCAAGCCTGCCTCTGCTAGGTTGTGTATTCCTTTTCTGGAGTTTGAGTGACAGGGGCTGGGGGACTCCAGGAGAGAGGGTGAGTTAGCACAGGGCTGAATAGAGAGATCTGCATGTAGATGGGTGAGAGGAGCTGCACCTGGGACCTGAATAAGGCTGTGCCTTCCCTCCACAATGCTGGCTCCACCTCCTGTGGTGCGTCTGATGTCTCTGCCCTGCCCTGTGAAAAGAAAGAAGGAGTCATGTCAGCAAAGTGCTCCAGGAATGAACAGAACTGGTTTGGACTAGGCAAAGGCCTCTCTGCCTTCAGAGAACAAAGAGAAACTGAGTATAAATATTGGGACCCAAACCCAAGAACTTTAGATCACTTTTGGGAAACAAGAAGAAACCTTTGCTGAGGAGAGGAACCAGAAAGACTGTGGAGAGACTATCCCTAAGCTTGAGGGATTGGCCTGCAGTGGTTGCCTGACTGCCAAAGAGAGGAGAAAGGATCTTTGTGTGTACTTTATTCAACTTGTGAAGAATCTACAAGGGCTTGAGAAAGAGCTTGCCTCCTGCTGAAGTCTCAGGTACAAGAAAGCAAAAGACACACAATTGATTGACGGAATGCAGAACAAATCAAAACATTCACCCCAGTCAAGAGATCTGGGTTAAATCCATCATTATTTTGCTCACCATGCCACCCCAGTTGAGACCTGGCCAGATGCAAATCAGTCTTGACCCTGTGCCTCATAGGAACAGTCCAGCCCGAACTGCCAAGCCAGGTCCTCCCTGGAACCAACGCATCACCTTCCCTGCAACACTTTTGTTGTATAGCGTTACGCATCCAAAGGTATATTGAACTCAAAGTGTCACATTTTAACATCTAAAGAGAACTAAGCTAATTCTACCATTTGAAGTACAGTATTGTGGATTTTTGTTGTTTGTGGTTTTGTGTTAAGTCTATATAAAGAATACTTATTTTTAATATACAACTTGTGTGGTGTCCATCTGTAGTGTTGTCACTGAGTTACTGTATGTGTTCACACATGCTTTACACACTGCCTCTGAGATAAGCCTGTCTGCTTGTGCCAAGCTACCAAGGGGGTGAGCAGGGGTTATTTTAGGAGTGTGCCCCCTTACCCTGACTAGATTCAAGAGTTCCTTTTTGTCAAAGGTACCTATCTCTGCCAACTAGAGACCCCCGCATCTAACAAGTAGGCATTTCTTCTTTGCTTTTTTCTTTTTAGGTGAAGGGGGTGACATGTCAGACTTGCTATGGCCATCATTCAAGTAGAATTAAATAAAGCGAAGACCCCAAATATCAGAGCAGTTCATGCCTATGGCCATACCACCCTGAAAGCACCTGATCTCAGAAGTTAACCAGCGTCAGGTCTGCTTACTACCTCGATGGTGAACACCTGGAAATACCAGGTGCTAAAGATGTTTCATCTTTTTTTTTGCTTTAGGTGAAGTGGGTGGCATGTCTGACCTACTATGGTCAGCAATGCAGTTGAATGAAAAAGATAATACCACAAATGTCAGTGCTTTTCCTGCCTGTGGCCATACCACCTCATCTTGTCTGATTTCAAAAGTTAAGCAGTGTTGGGCTTGGTTAATACCTGGGTGGGAGACTGTCTGGAAATACCAGGTGATGTAGGCTTTTCATCTTTTTTTTGTTTTTCTTTAGGTGAAGTGGGTGGCATGTCTGACTTGCTATGGCCAGAAATGAAGTTGAAAGAAATAAGCGAAGATCCCTAACGTTGGTCCACTTTATGCCTACAGGCATAAAACCTTCAAAGCACCTGATCTTGTCTGATCTCAGAAGTTAAGCAATGTTGGGCCTGGTTAGTACCTGGATGGGAGACCACCTGGGAATGTCAGGTGCTGTAGGCTTTTCATTTAATTTTTTGTATTGCTTTACGTGAAGTGGTTGGCATAGCTGACTTGCTATGGCCAGCACTGAAGACGAATGGAAAAAGTTAAGCTCTCAAATGTCAGTTCACTTATTGCCTACGAGCTCACCACCCTGAAAGCACCTGATCTCAGAACATAAGCAGGGTCGGGCATGGTTAGTACCTGGATGGAGGACTGACTGGTGATGTCGAAATTTCATTTTTTTGGGGGAGGGGGACTTTACGTGAAGTGGGTGGCATGTTTGACATGCTATGGCCAGCACTGAAGTTGAATGAAAAAATCTAAGGCCCCAAACGTCAGTGAACTTTATGCATACAGTCAAACCTCCCTGAAAGCATATGATTTTGTCTCATCTCAGAAGTTAAGCAGGATTGGGTCTGGTTAGTACCTGGATGGGAGCCCACCCTGGAATAACAGGTACGGTAGGCTTTTCATCTTTTTTTCCTTGCTTTAGGTGAAGTGGGTGGCACGCCTGACTTGCTATGACCAGCACTGAATTTGAATGAAAAAAGCTAAGACTTCACCCGTCAGTACATGTCTTACGTAGGGCCATACTACCCTGAAAGCACCTGCTCGCAGAAAATAAGCAGAGTTGGTCCTGGTTAGTATCTGGCCTGAACTAAATTTGAAAGAAAAAAGCTAAGAACCCAAACTTCAGTGTACTTCACACTTACTGCCATACCACTCTGCAAGCACCTGATCTTGTATGATCTCAGAAGCTAAGCAGCATCGGGAGTCGCTCGAGCGCGCCGGACAAGATGGCTGCCTCCAGCTGAGTTGGGCTGGAGTTTGCCCGTTATCGATGATTTAGTAGCATAATCAGGCTAGCCTTACCACTTGGAGTCGCATGAGCATGCCAAACAAGATGGCCACCTCCTACTGAGCTGCAGCGTAGTATGTCCATTATCAATTATTGTTCAGCATAATCAGGCTAGCCTTACTACTTTTAAGGAAATGAGGAGGCTTCTTTTATTCACCACTTTCTGGCTGTGTGCTTATTTTACCTTTCCCTGTTGGCTGGGTTTAGCAACTCGTGGTGGGCTGCTCTCCGGTGTCTACTGTGCCGGAGCTGCTGACGCTTCCTGTCAGGACGGTAGAGTGACTCCCAGGAAAAGGTGCGGCTGTGGCCTATGCCACTCCACAGTTAGTTTAAGCTGCTGCAGAGGCCCCTTTACGATAGCATTTTATTCTTGCTTACTTGTTTTTCAAGAGATATTGAGACCAGCTTTTTTTTTTTTTTACTATTTCTTTATTTGAGATATGGATGGTAAGAATACTCAAGCTATGTCTACTAAATGCAAACTGAATATTTTCCCTCCACCAGTTAAGTCTAGATTAGTGGATATTAATGAGCCCTTATTATACACATTAATGGAAGAATTACAAGCTGTGCGCTTCATTACAGATAACTTTGCATCTGAAATAAAACATTTACAAAAGGATTTGGCTGGCCTTTCCATGAACATTTCTCACAATGCTGTTAAAATTCAGGATAATAAATCTAAAATTGACCATCTTATGCCTATTGCAGCTAAAATAGTACCAATGAATGGACCGCAATCTTTAATATTATCTGTGAATGTTAAATTTACCGGAGGATGTGGAAGTAATGATTGCAGGTTATATTTAGAAAATGTATGGCCAGAAGTAAAGTCAAATGAAAAAAGCTAAGTCCCCAAACTGCAGTACGCTTCATGCCAATGGCCATACCACCCAGATCCATCTGATTTAGTTTGATTTCAGAAACGAAACAGGTTTGAGCCTGGTTAGTAGCCGGGCGGGAGACCGCATGGGAATACCAGGTGATGTATGCTTTACTACTTTTTTATTTGCTTTTGGTGAAGTGGATGACATGTCTGGCTTGCTATGGCCAGCATTGAAGTCCAATGAAAAACACTAAGACCCTACTCATCAGTGTACTTCATACATCGGGTTGTACTGCCCTGAGAGCACCTGAGCTCCTCTGAACTCAGAAGTTAAGAAGAGTCATGCCTGGAATAACAGTTACAGTAGTGTTAGACATGGCACCTTGGCATGGGTCTCCCTTCCATTTTTTGCTGTTGCCTCATGTGTTTTTGCTGGTGTTAGATGTTAGATGTACCACTGCTATTCAGTGCCACAGTGCAAGTGCTTCCTATGGTAAATTGATGAATGGATTACTGATTCCATGATTGGCTAGTTTGGTTTACCTGTCAGACCCTAGTACAGTGCACCAGGAGTGTCCAGGACTTGTAAACCAAATGCTGCTGGTGGGCTTGCAGCACTGGTTGTGCCACCCGCAGAAGCAGCCTTAAAAGTGTGTCTCAGGTCTGTCATAGCAGAGCCTGTGTGCAGTCTGGTACTGTCATGCTGACTGCCAAGTGCACCCACTTGCCAGTCCCTAAACCTTACCTTTTATTCATATAAGACACCCCTATGGTAGGCTCAAGGGCAGGGTGCACTGTAAGAATAAGGTAGGACATGCCCTGGTGTGTGTGGCATGTCCTAATAGTGAATTACAGCAATTTTCGTTTTTCACTACTGCAAGGCTACCTGTTTCCCATAGGCCAGAATGGGCATTTTGATTATTACACCTTATAATCCTAACTGACTCAGGGAACTAGTTAGAAATTCGAGTTTAGCATGCCTGAACTCAGAATGATAAAATGCATCTTTTAGTGAAGTTGGTTTTAACATTCTGTGTTTGAAAATACCACTTTTAGAAAGTAGATATTTTCTTGCCTAACTATCCAAGCCTGCCTCTGCTAGGTTGTGTATTCCTTTTCTGGAGTTTGAGTGACAGGGGCTGGGGGACTCCAGGAGAGAGGGTGAGTTAGCACAGGGCTGAATAGAGAGATCTGCATGTAGATGGGTGAGAGGAGCTGCACCTGGGACCTGAATAGGGCTGTGCCTTCCCTCCACAATGCTGGCTCCACCTCCTGTGGTGAGTCTGATGTCTCTGCCCTGCCCTGTGAAAGGAAAGAAGGAGTCATGTCAGCAAAGTCCTCCAGGAATGAACAGAACTGGTTTGGACTAGGCAAAGGCCTCTCTGCCTTCAGAGAACAAAGAGAAACTGAGTATAAATATTGGGACCCAAACACAAGAACTTTAGATCACTTTTGGGAAACAAGAAGAAACCTTTGCTGAGGAGAGGAACCAGAAAGACTGTGGAGAGACTATCCCTAAGCTTGAGCGATTGGCCTGCAGTGGTTGCCTGACTGCCAAAGAGAGGAGAAAGGATCTTTGTGTGTACTTTATTCAACTTGTGAAGAATCTACAAGGGCTTGAGAAAGAGCTTGCCTCCTGCTGAAGTCTCAGGTACGAGAAAGCAAAAGACACACAATTGATTGACGGAATGCAGAACAAATCAAAACATTCACCCCAGTCAAGAGATCTGGGTTAACTCCATCATTATTTTGCTCACCATGCCACCCCAGTTGAGACCTGGCCAGATGCAAATCAGTCTTGACCCTGTGCCTCATAGGAACAGTCCAGCCTGAACTGCCAAGCCAGGTCCTCCCTGGAACCAACGCATCACCTTCCCTGCAACACTTTTGTTGTATAGCGTTACGCATCCAAAGGTATATTGAACTCAAAGTGTCACATTTTAACATCTAAAGAGAACTAAGCTAATTCTACCATTTGAAGTACAGTATTGTGGATTTTTATTGTTTGTGTTTTTGTGTTAAGTCTATATAAAGAATACTTATTTTTAATATACAACTTGTGTGGTGTCCATCTGTAGTGTTGTCACTGAGTTACTGTATGTGTTCACACATGCTTTACACACTGCCTCTGAGATAAGCCTGTCTGCTTGTGCCAAGCTACCAAGGGGGTGAGCAGGGGTTATTTTAGGAGTGTGCCCCCTTACCCTGACTAGATTCAAGAGTTCCTTTTTGTCAAAGGTACCTATCTCTGCCAACTAGAGACCCCCGCATCTAACAAGTAGGCATTTCTTCTTTGCTTTTTTCTTTTTAGGTGAAGTGGGTGACATGTCAGACTTGCTATGGCCATCATTCAAGTAGAATTAAATAAAGCGAAGACCCCAAATATCAGAGCAGTTCATGCCTATGGCCATACCACCCTGAAAGCACCTGATCTCAGAAGTTAACCAGCGTCAGGTCTGCTTACTACCTCGATGGTGAACACCTGGAAATACCAGGTGCTGAAGATGTTTCATCTTTTTTTTTGCTTTAGGTGAAGTGGGTGGCATGTCTGACCTACTATGGTCAGCAATGCAGTTGAATGAAAAAGCTAATACCACAAATGTCAGTGCTTTTCCTGCCTGTGGCCATACCACCTCATCTTGTCTGATTTCAAAAGTTAAGCAGTGTTGGGCTTGGTTAATACCTGGGTGGGAGACTGTCTGGAAATACCAGGTGATGTAGGCTTTTCATCTTTTTTTTGTTTTTCTTTAGGTGAAGTGGGTGGCATGTCTGACTTGCTATGGCCAGAAATGAAGTTGAAAGAAATAAGCGAAGATCCCTAACGTTGGTCCACTTTATGCCTACAGGCATAAAACCTTCAAAGCACCTGATCTTGTCTGATCTCAGAAGTTAAGCAATGTTGGGCCTGGTTAGTACCTGGATGGGAGACCACCTGGGAATGTCAGGTGCTGTAGGCTTTTCATTTAATTTTTTGTATTGCTTTACGTGAAGTGGTTGGCATAGCTGACTTGCTATGGCCAGCACTGAAGACGAATGGAAAAGTTAAGCTCTCAAATGTCAGTTCACTTATTGCCTACGAGCTCACCACCCTGAAAGCACCTGATCTCAGAACATAAGCAGGGTCGGGCATGGTTAGTACCTGGATGGAGGACTGACTGGTGATGTCGAAATTTCATTTTTTTGGGGGAGGGGGGCTTTACGTGAAGTGGGTGGCATGTTTGACATGCTATGGCCAGCACTGAAGTTGAATGAAAAAATCTAAGGCCCCAAACGTCAGTGAACTTTATGCATACAGTCAAACCTCCCTGAAAGCATATGATTTTGTCTCATCTCAGAAGTTAAGCAGGATTGGGTCTGGTTAGTACCTGGATGGGAGCCCACCCTGGAATAACAGGTACGGTAGGCTTTTCATCTTTTTTTCCTTGCTTTAGGTGAAGTGGGTGGCACGCCTGACTTGCTATGACCAGCACTGAATTTGAATGAAAAAAGCTAAGACTTCACCCGTCAGTACATGTCTTACGTAGGGCCATACTACCCTGAAAGCACCTGCTCGCAGAAAATAAGCAGAGTTGGTCCTGGTTAGTATCTGGCCTGAACTAAATTTGAAAGAAAAAAGCTAAGAACCCAAACTTCAGTGTACTTCACACTTACTGCCATACCACTCTGCAAGCACCTGATCTTGTATGATCTCAGAAGCTAAGCAGCATCGGGAGTCGCTCGAGCGCGCCGGGCAAGATAGCTGCCTCCAGCTGAGTTGGGCTGGAGTTTGCCCGTTATCGATGATTTAGTAGCATAATCAGGCTAGCCTTACCACTTGGAGTCGCATGAGCATGCCAAACAAGATGGCCACCTCCTACTGAGCTGCAGCGTAGTATGTCCATTATCAATTATTGTTCAGCATAATCAGGCTAGCCTTACTACTTTTAAGGAAATGAGGAGGCTTCTTTTATTCACCACTTTCTGGCTGTGTGCTTATTTTACCTTTCCCTGTCGGCTGGGTTTAGCAACTTGTGGTGGGCTGCTCTCCGGTGTCTACTGTGCTGGAGCTGCTGACGCTTCCTGTCAGGATGGTAGAGTGACTCCCAGGAAAAGGTGCGGCTGTGGCCTATGCCACTCCACAGTTAGTTTTAGCTGCTGCAGAGGCCCTTTTACGATAGCATTTTATTCTTGCTTACTTGTTTTTCAAGAGATATTGAGACCAGCTTTTTTTTTTTTTTACTATTTCTTTATTTGAGATATGGATGGTAAGAATACTCAAGCTATGTCTACTAAATGCAAACTGAATATTTTCCCTCCACCAGTTAAGTCTAGATTAGAGGATATTAATGAGCCCTTATTATACACATTAATGGAAGAATTACAAGCTGTGCGCTTCATTACAGATAACTTTGCATCTGAAATAAAACATTTACAAAAGGATTTGGCTGGCCTTTCCATGAACATTTCTCACAATGCTGTTAAAATTCAGGATAATAAATCTAAAATTGACCATCTTATACCTATTGCAGCTAAAATAGTACCAATGAATGGACCGCAATCTTTAATATTATCTGTGAATGTTAAATTTACCGGAGGATGTGGAAGTAATGATTGCAGGTTATATTTAGAAAATGTATTGCCTGTTCTTTTAAGTATAATGTTTACTGAAAAATTTGAGATTGATAAGGCACATAGAATTCCTTCCCATCTTAATACAAGTATTCAAATATCAAGTATTGCTTATTACTTAGAGTCATGAGTGGAAAAGTACTACAAAAACAAGGAGCATTGTTCTGGGTTTCAAAACAGGGTGTCATGATGTCCTACAAAGAACAGAAAGAAAACCTGGCCACTGGACACTCATAAATGTTTATTGGGATGTTCTTCATTGGAATCTGGGGCACTCTACATCTTCCTCCTTTCATGCGTGTTCTGCCTCCTCTGAAAGTTGTGGTGTCTGGATGGGAGCCAGTTGAGAGATGTTACTAGCCCCAGGCAAAACAGACAAGATGATGGAGGAAATGTTGCACATTGGCAAAACATTCCCCCCCAGTCACAGATCTGGGTTTAATCCACCGTCATGTTCACCACGCCATCCCAGTTCAGACATGGCCATATGCAAATCAGTCTTGATCCTGTGGCTCATGCGAACAGTCCAGCCCGAACTGCCAAGCCATGTCTTCCCTGGACCGGAATCAAGCATCCTAGGACCGGTTTCGGGGTTTCACCCCTCTTCAGCCAGGATAGCTTGACTCCAGTGCCGTAGTGAGCATGGGACCCACGTCTGGGAATACCCTTCCCACATAGGGCAAACAGAAAAACACACAAGATGATGGACGGAATGTTGCACATTGGCAAAAAATTCACCCCCAGTCACAGATCTGGGTTTAATCCATCGCTATTTTGCTCACCACACCACCCCAGTTCAGACATGGCCTTATGCAAATCAGTCTTGACCCTGTGCCTCATGGGAACAGTCCAGCCCGAACTGCCAAGCCATGTCTTCCCTGTACCGGAATCAAGCATCCTAGAACTGGTTTTGGGGTTTCACCCCTCTTCAGCCAGGATAGCTTGACTCCAGTGGCCTAGTGAGCACGGAACCCACGTCTGGGCATACCCTTCCCACAAAGGGCAAACTGCAAAACACACAAGATGATGGACGGAATGTTGCACATTGGCAAAACATTCACCCCCAGTCATAGATCTGGGTTTAATCCATTGTTATTTTGCTCACCACGCCACCCCAGTTCAGACATGGCCATATGCAAATCAGTCCCTGTGCCTCATGGGAACAGTCCAGCCCACCCTGCGGTGGCATGGTGAGCAAAAGAATGATGGATTTAACCCAGATCTCTTGACTGGGGGAGAATGTTTTGATTTGTTCTGCATTCCGTCCATCAATTATGTGTCTTTTGCTTTCTCGCCCTAAGTGCACCGGGTATGCCTAGACGTAGGCCCCGGGCTCACTGTGCCACTGGATTCAAGCTATCCTGGCTGAAGAGGGGTGAAACCCCGAAACCGGTCCTAGGATGCTTGTATCTGGTCCAGGGAGGACCTGGCTTGGCAGTTCGGGCTGGACTGTTCCCATGAGGTACATGGTCAAGACTGATTTGCATATGGCCAGGTCTAAAGTGGGGTGGCACGGTGAGCAAAAGAATGATGGATTTAACCCAGATCTCTTGACTGGGGGAGAATGTTTTGATTTGTTCTGCTTTCTTTCCATCAATTGTGTGTCTTTTGCTTTCTCGCCCTAAGTGCACCGGGTATGCCTAGACATAGGTCCCGGGCTCACTGTGCCACTGGATTCAAGCTATCCTGGCTGAAGAGGGGTGAAACCCCGAAACCGGTCCTAGGATGCTTGTTTCCGGTCCAGGGAGGACCTGGCTTGGCAGTTCAGGCTGGACTGTTCCCATGAGGCACAGGGTCAAGACTGATTTGCATATGGCCAGGTCTAAACTGGGGTGGCATAGTGAGCAAAAGAATGATGGATTTAACTCAGATCTCTTGACTTGGGGAGAATGTTTTGATTTGTTCTGCATTCCGTCCATCAATTGTGTGTCTTTTTCTTTCTCGCCCTAAGTGCACCGGGTATGCCTAGACGTAGGTCCCGGGCTCACTGTGCCACTGGATTCAAGCTTTCCTGGCTGAAGAGGGGTGAAACCCCGAAACCGGTCCTAGGTTGCTTGTTTCCGGTCCAGGGAGGACCTGGCTTGGCAGTTCGGCTGGACTGTTCCCATGAGGCACAGGGTCAGGTGGCGGTACAAGGCCTCATCCAGTCTCGCCTGGATTCGAACAATGCCTTATATGTAGGGGCACCGGAGATAACCCTCCGAAAACTGCAGGTCGTTCAAAACTGTGCAGCCCGCACCTTGCTGGAAATCTCGCGCACTCACTCAGCCAGACCTGCTCTAAAAACTCTCCACTGGTTGCCAGTGAGGCAGAGAGTGACCTTCAAGGCGCTGTGCTTGGCGCACCGCGCCTTCTGGAAAACAGCTCCAGCCATCAACTCCGACCTTATCATTCCTTACCAACCTAACAGGAACCTTCGGTCGACGGAGGCGTTCCTTGCTGTTGTTCCCAGAGTGAAGCGAGCCAGGTCTGGGGGCAGGTTGTTCACTTTGAACACCGCCAAGCTCTGGAATGCTCTCCCCATCTCACTCCGGTCCAACCCTGACCTCCTCTCATTCCGCAAAAATTTAAAGACCCTATTATTTGCTAAATCCGACTCCTCCTAGATCCCCTCCACTCACTCCCTGCTTCTACTCAGCGCTTGGACGCTTTCGGGCAGCAACCACGCTTAACAAGTACTTTTACATACATTTGCATATGGCCAGGTCTAAACTGGGTTGGAATGGTGAGCAAAATAATTATGGATTTAACCCAGATCTCTTGACTGGGTGAGAATGTTTTGATTTGTTCTGCATTCCGTCCATCAATTGTGTGTCTTTTACTAGCCCCAGGCACACATACATCAGAGGCAGAGGATATGACTCCCATGTTCCCAACAACATTTATGAGTGCAGGTAAGGTAGCATGGTACTCCGTGGCACAGTTTTGTTGGTTAGCCAAAAAAGCAACAACATTGTAATTGAGGGCCCGCATTGATGCTGCGAAGGAGTCAAGCTTGGCATAAAGGGACTGGCTCGGTGTATTAATGCCCCCAGCTGCTTTACAACTTCACTGGTGTCAGGTGTAGAAGGCTAGTGTTGTTGTTGTTCCTTCTGCATGATGGCACCAGTGATGTCAGCTAGGGACTCATCAATCCCATGCAGCCAAGAGTAGGTGTCTGTGATAACCTTTGTCAACAGGCCTCGCCGAACACGACCCATGGCCAGTTCTCCTGCCTCCACTTCTGCCAGACCCTCATTGCCACCCGGCCTCCAACACCGCCGACGCCAGCACCAGCGACACCCTAAAATGCATCCTCCTCAACGTACGCTCCGTACACAAACACACCATGGAAATCTGGAACCTACTCGACTCTCTATCGCCCGACATCGCCTTCTTCACAGAGACCTTGACCAACGCATCCTCCACCCGACATCAGCACCGCCATCCCAGACGGATACAAGATCCAGAGGAAAGACCGCCCCAACCACCCAGGAGGGGGCCTTGCCATCGCCCACAAGAGCACCCTCCGCCTCACCACCTCCAGCGAAACCTTCCCCTCTGCCGAACACCTGCACTTCCAGATCCAGACCACCCCTAAAGCCACACTCCGAGGAACCCTTGTCTACAGACCCCCAGGCCCCCAAACACCCATCACCACCACCATCACCGACTTCATCACACCCCACGCCATTGCCTCAACAAACTACATACTCATTGGAGACCTGAACTTCCACCTCGACAACCCCAGCGACCCCAACTATACTATCCTTCGTGACAACCTTGCCAGCATCGGACTTAAACAACTCGTCAATACACCGACCCAAAGAGCAGGACACACCCTTGACCCCATCTTCGCGGCAGGAAACAGCATCCAATTCAGCCACACAACGCAGCTGCCATGGACCGACCATCACTGAGTACACTTCGCTATCAACAAACCCTAGGCACCCAAACCAGCCCCACGCCCACCATGAAGGAACTGGAGCAAGGGTACCGACGTGCAACTTAACTCCACCCTCACCCGAGACAACCACACCTGGGCACCGGACGCAAACGACGCAGCCAGAGAACTCCACACCTGATCTTCGACTGCGCAGATGAGCTCGCCCCTCTACGCAACCCCGACAGACAACGCCCCAGGAAAGCCGCCTGGTTCACCGTCCCCCTCTCGAAGAAGCCAGACGCACCTGCAGATGCCTGGAGACAACCGAAAACCACACCACCTACAAGGACGCCATGACGGACTACCACAACCAGATCAGAGCCACCAAGAGGAACTCCATCCACAATAAAATCCTGGCCAACTCCACCAACTCCAAGGAACTTTTCAGTGTCATTCAGGAATTCACCAACCCACGCAGCAAAGCCATAGACATCACCCCATCCCAAGACCTCTGCGACAAGCTTGGAACCTATTTCTACCTCAAGATCAAAAACCACTATGACAACTTCATCGACCACTGTGCCACTGGATTCAAGCTTTCCTGGCTGAAGAGGGGTGAAACCCCGAAACCGGTCCTAGGTTGCTTGTTTCCGGTCCAGGGAGGACCTGGCTTGGCAGTTCGGGTTGGACTGTTCCCATGAGGCACAGGGTCAAGACTGATTTGCATATGGCCAGGTCTAACTGGGTTGGAATGGTGAGCAAAAGAATTATGGATTTAACCCAGATCTCTTGACTGGGGGAGAATGTATTGATTTGTTCTGCATTCCGTCCATCAATTGTGTGTCTTTTACTAGCCCCAGGCACACATACATCAGAGGCAGAGGATATGACTCCCATGTTCCCAACAACATTTATGAGTGCAGGTAAGGTAGCATGGTACTCCGTGGCACAGTTTTGTTGGTTAGCCAAAAAAGCAACAACATTGTAATTGAGGGCACGCATTATTGCTGCGAAGGAGTCAAACTTGGCATAAAGGAACTGGCGCGGTGTATTAATGCCCCCAGCTGCTTTACAACTTCACTGGTGTCAGGTGTAGAAGGCTAGTGTTGTTGTTGTTCCTTCTGCATGATGGCACCAGTGATGTCAGCTAAGGACTTATCAATCCCATGCAGCCAAGAGTAGGTGTCTGTGATAACCTTTGTCAACAGGCCTCGCCGAACACGACCCATGGCCAGTTCTCCTGCCTCCACTTCTGCCAGACCCTCATTGCCGCCCGGCCTCCAACACCGCCGACGCCAGCACCAGCGACACCCTAAAATGCATCCTCCTCAACGTACGCTCCGTACACAAACACACCATGGAAATCTGGAACCTACTCGACTCTCTATCGCCCGACATCGCCTTCTTCACAGAGACCTTGACCAACGCATCCTCCACCCGACATCAGCACCGCCATCCCAGACGGATACAAGATCCAGAGGAAAGACCGCCCCAACCACCCAGGAGGGGGCCTTGCCATCGCCCACAAGAGCACCCTCCGCCTCACCACCTCCAGCGAAACCTTCCCCTCTGCCGAACACCTGCACTTCCAGATCCAGACCACCCCTAAAGCCACACTCCGAGGAACCCTTGTCTACAGACCCCCAGGCCCCCAAACACCCATCACCACCACCATCACCGACTTCATCACACCCCACGCCATTGCCTCAACAAACTACATACTCATTGGAGACCTGAACTTCCACCTCGACAACCCCAGCGACCCCAACTATACTATCCTTCGTGACAACCTTGCCAGCATCGGACTTAAACAACTCGTCAATACACCGACCCACAAAGCAGGACACACCCTTGACCCCATCTTTGCGGCAGGAAACAGCATCCAATTCAGCCACACAACGCAGCTGCCATGGACCGACCATCACTGAGTACACTTCGCTATCAACAAACCCTAGGCACCCAAACCAGCCCCACGCCCACCATGAAGGAACTGGAGCAAGGGTACCGACGTGCAACTTAACTCCACCCTCACCCGAGACAACCACACCTGGGCACCGGACGCAAACGACGCAGCCAGAGAACTCCACACCTGATCTTCGACTGCGCAGATGAGCTCGCCCCTCTACGCAACCCCGACAGACAACGCCCCAGGAAAGCCGCCTGGTTCACCACCGCTCTCCAAGAAGCCAGACGCACCTGCAGATGCCTGGAGACAACCGAAAACCACACCACCTACAAGGACGCCATGACGGACTACCACAACCAGATCAGAGCCACCAAGAGGAACTCCATCCACAATAAAATCCTGGCCAACTCCACCAACTCCAAGGAACTTTTCAGTGTCATTCAGGAATTCACCAACCCACGCAGCAAAGCCATAGACATCACCCCATCCCAAGACCTCTGCGACAAGCTTGGAACCTATTTCTACCTCAAGATCAAAAACCACTATGACAACTTCATCGACCATCCACCAGGTGCCACAGACTGCCCCCCAGAAACACCAGCCAGCCCACCATCTCCAACTGGACACCGATCATGGCCGGAGACACTGCCTCGACCATGAAAAGCATCCCCTCGGGGGCCCCCACTGACTCCTGCCCCCCTCACATCTACCACGGAGCTGTGGTTGCATCGCACCTGAACTACAACGCACCATTAACACCACCTTCAAAACAGGCACCTTCCCAGATTACTGGAAGTGCGCAGAAGTCAGACCTCTGCTCAAGAAGCCCACAGCTGACCCCACCGTCCTCAAGAACTATTGGCCCATCTCGCTCCTCCCCTTCACAGCCAAAGTTGCAGAGAAAACAGTCAACAGGAAACTGACACGATTCATTAAAGAGAAAGCCGTCCTCGACCCATCCCAATCCGGATTCCGAAGCAACCACAGCACAGAGACCGCCCTACCCACCGCCACAGATGACATCCGTACCCTCCTGGACCAAGGCCACTCTGCAGCCCTCATCCTACTCGACCTATCAGCGGCCTTCGACATCATCTCCCACTGCACACTAATCACCAGACTACACGATGCAGGCATACAAGGAACAGCCCTGGACTGGATCCTATCATCCCTCACTGGAAGAAGCCAAAGGATCAGACTCCCACCCTTCCTCTCCGACCTCACGAAAATCACCTGTGGAGTCCCACAGGGTTCATCCCTGAGCCCCACCCTCTTTAACATCTACATGGCCCTCCTCGCAGCCATCGTCCATCAACATGGCCTCAACATCGTATCCTACGCCGAGGACATCCAGCTCATCCTCTCCCTCACCAAAGACTCCACCACTGTCAAACTCAACTTCCAGAAAGGAATGCAAGACATCACAGTCTGGGTAACCAACAGCTGCCTGAAGCTCAACACTGAGAAGACAGAAGTCCTCATCCTCGGTACTACCCCTTCAGCATGGGACAGCATCTGCCCTTGGAAGCCCTCCTACCCTCTCAGACCACGCCAAGAACCTCAGCCTCGTACTCGACTCATCACTCACCATGAACCGACAGGTCAACGCCGTCACCTCCAGCTGCTGCAACACCCTCCGCATCCTCCGCAAGACCTTCAAGTGGATCCCCCCTGAGTCAAGGAAGACAGTAATCCACGTACTCATCACCAGCAGACTGGACTATGGAAACGCACTCTACGCAGGCATCAACAAGTCCCTACTCTGCAAACTTCAGACAATACAGAACACAGCCGCCAGACTCATCCTCGGCATACCCCGACACGTACACATCAGTCAACACCTACGAAGTCACCACTGGCTCTCCTTGGAGAAAAGAGTCACTTTCAAAATACCTACAAATGCCTACACAACAACGGACCCAAATACCTCCACGACATAATCAACTTCCACATACCCAAAAGAAACCTCCGATCTTCCAACCTCGCACTGGCCGAAACCCCGCACATCCACAGAGCCAAAGCAGGCGGAAGATCCTTCTCTCACATTGCAGCCAAGACCTGGAACGAGCTACCGGCAGACATCAGATGCGTCCCCTCCCTGAACACCTTCAGGAAGACCCTCAAAACCTGGATCTTCGGTTAAAGAGATCTGCGGACCCCCCCTCAGCGACTTGAGACCCTCACAGGTGAGTAGTGTGCTTACAATTCACTGATTGATTGATTGAACCTCTTATTTGGGCTCAGACACCTACAGCCTCCTTTAACAGTGCTCCTATGGCCTCCATTCCAATCAGGACCTCATCAGCCATTCACTGCTGTACTCCTTGGAAAGCATCTTGGGGGTCCTCAGAGTCCTCAACTGTGATGTAATGAGTGGATGACCCATGTCCAGTGTGTGTTAGTTCATCTGGAGACCCAACAATGCTGTCTCTCCTTGCCAGTTTCAGAGAAGTATCAAACGTTTCCAGTAGCTGTTGGAAGGTGTCTTCATCCATAGGGTGCAGGATGGGGTCCCCAACAGGTTGGGCATCATGTAAGGTTGATCTCTAGGAGGTGTTGTTTGTCCAGCTGTAAATAAATAGATATATGTTACTAAGATTCCGTGATTGAATATGACATGAGTGATTTGTGGTTCTACAAGCGTATATTGCTGTGTTGTACTATTGTTGCTTTTTACATGGCAATACATGTACGTTGTTCACACAACCTCAGTATTCAGTTGAGGAACAATTTGTGTGGATTACCCATATAGCCAGCTTGATGCCCTGCACTGTCTGAAAGAGTGGGGGCAGGTAGGGGCATATTTAATCTAATCTTTCTTGCTGCCTACCTGCACTGATGCAAACTTTGCTTCTTAGCACCACTGCAGAGACCATTGCGCCATGTTGCCAGGCTGCCTGTATTTGCTCTAGCCATCTGTTTTAGGGCCAGCACTAGCCAAGACAGGTCAAATATTATTATACCTCACACTATCCAGTACTATCCAGTACTCTGCCTTTCACACAGCACTACACACCACACTGCCTTGCTGTACTTTTTTTTAATACGAACTTTATTATTATCATTATTTTTTGGAATTGACACATGGCGGTTCCACCAGTCACATCTATTTCATTTTATTCCGATTACGTTTGTTTTTACCAGCACCGCAGTCCTCTTTCTATTATCACGGTTCGAGACCCTTTTCACTTTTTAAACCCCCGGGTTTCAGCAGACGCGCATGCGCCAAATCTCAACGGGAGAAGTTTTGGAGGCTTTTTTGAACACATACGGACTAAAAGAGTGGTAAGACTCGTTCCGCTAATTCGCGGAGCAGTAACCTTGAAACTGCTGAACCTTTTTCGTTACAGCAACCGAGAGTAATCTCTCTGGTCGCTTCTTTTACAGATACGGCATTTTGCACATTTCCGGAGCAGC
This sequence comes from Triturus cristatus, assembly GCF_964204655.1. Classification (NCBI taxonomy): domain Eukaryota; kingdom Metazoa; phylum Chordata; class Amphibia; order Caudata; family Salamandridae; genus Triturus; species Triturus cristatus. The sequence goes on from NC_140588.1 coordinate 239,299,459, forward strand.
GATCGCCGCTCTTGACAACATACACTTGAAGAGGGTGAGTTTGTTATACACATTACATTTTTATTTTGATTTTCTGTAACACATCACGGCAAGCGTAACCTGCCCCTCTAATCAAGCATAACTTTTTGCAGACGGTTAGTCCATTATTGCCCAGAGACCTTTTTTCAACACGTGGTACGCCGATATTCTCGGTAAGCTTGTGACATATTTCGTGCGTTCTCACTTTTGGGTGATACCCCGTTTTTGCTCCTTCTTTTAACCGCATCACCGCATGGGAATCTTTCTACAGGTTTTCCTGTCTTCCCCTAATTTCCTTCATTTCGAGTGCAAATTCTATAACATTCCATTGTCATTACAAATATGTCTAATAGCACATTTGTGCCTTTTGTTGTAGTTCCGTATGGAGGTCAAGAAGAACAAAACACATGGAAAGCTATAATTGGTTTATTGTTAGTGTTGTATGTATTGATCCCCTGACGAAGGGTAGGCATTACCCGAAATGCATTGGGATTCTTAACATTGTATGTTTTCTTTAGTTTGAATAACTATGCATTGTTATAAGTGATGTGAAACTTCAAATGCATATCAAATATCTTGAATTACAAAACATAAACAATATATTTTTGTTTCTAAACAATCATGGAGTTTTTGTATTTTGAATACTAAATCAGCTTCTGTTTGAGTTTCATGTGAATTTACATTTGACAAAGACTTTGTTTTACGTACATTGAGACCTTTGGTCTGAGCTGTGATTCACACAGGTTCTGGTTTTCCGGAACCTCCCTTCTTTTCTTGCTGTACTTTCTGGCATGCAATCTGTTCATTACTTTGCCTTAAGGTTCAAATTTCACAAACATCCACCAAACACTACACACCAAGCCACCTTGCTGCAATGCATATAATGGGAAGGTCCTGTACATGCCACAATCCCAACTTTTCTAGAAAATCCTGTACTTTTCTAGCACACACACAGTCAACATCAGACTCCATAACACTAAGAACTAAGGAGCATCTCTATAGTGGATAGACTCCTTCATAATTGGTAGTATGCAACAACTTATGCTCACTCCATTCCCTCAGAACCCAAGGAGCTCATCTTCAGAGTTCAGCATATCTCTTCACTCTGCCCCACTATCTTGGACATGTCCATGACTCCTCTGGCAATCATAATTCATCTCATACACTGATGACACATAGATCATACCATATCTCTCAGGAGACACCAACACCACCAGCAGTTGTTACATTATGCCATTGACCAACCTGGCTACCTGTATGAGAGATTAATTGCTCATAAAACCTGACAAGATAGAAGTGATGACATTATGCAACATGTACTCACCCTGGTTTGCCACATAACTAGACACAAAACCCTCACCCTCCAACCACTCGACACCTGTCTATCATCCTGGACACCTACCTCACCATGAGACTTCAAATTGCAACAGTCACCTCCACCTGCTTTCACTTTATTTGCATGGTCAAACATTTCTTCATATGGATCTATCCTGACAGTTGTATGACCATCACCCAGGCCATCATCGCATGTTGACTGTAGTCCACCAATGCCCACTACTACAGTATCTCTGAACACCTGCTACACAAGAGACAAACTATCCAACACACCACTACCAGACTATTACTCAACCTACCTTGTGGCACCTACATCACCTGAGAAAATTGCATTGCCTCACCATTCAGAAACACTAGCAGTTCAAGATTTTCAGCCACACCTACAAGGTGCTACAAGGACCCACAGAGCTCACACACCATCTAAGCTTCCACCAACCAATCATGAACCTCCGCTCTGCATTACTTGCACTCACCCACACCCAATATCCATATGAGGAAGACAGGAGGTAGGGTGTTCTCATATGTGGCAGGCTACACCTGAAACAACGTCCTCCAGCACATCAGGTCAGGTGCATCAAATGCAGATTTGAGTGGCTCTTTCAGTGATAACTACTTGCAGTTCATGAACCTATTTAGCAGCCGGAGACTCTCTTGGGCAACACACTGACCTTCTAAGAAGAAACATTGACTAATTTTACAAAACAATACACTTGTGGCTACCTGGCCCCAACACAAGCACAATTGTGTGATGGTGCAAGGAGGCCTGCTTTGGCACTGGCATTTCTGCCAAGGTGTCCAGGTCTGTCCATGATGTGCTGCTCGAGTCCCGGTGTTTTACTTTGTATTCTGTAACTTCAAGTCCTGTTTTTTGAATGGATAAATGACACTCCAAGTCCCAGTATTGAGATGCAATACCTTGACTGGGGCTGCACATCACACATAGACCTGGGATACTTGCCAGGGCTGGACTGGGCTGGTAAAATTGGTACGGCCCAAGGAAAGGACAGGTATGTGAAGAATGCATTGGCATGCGGGGTATTCCTGCTCTTTCACGCAGCACAGTGCATCAAAGTGTGTTGCTACATTGCCCTGCAATTCAGTTTGCTAATTTATGGTCCCTTCTTATGACTCACTCTGTATTTCTTGCTGGTCCTTCACTTCAGCTCTGTCCTGCCATTCCACTGCAGCTACAAACTCTGTTGGAGTAATGGATGCCACCTGCTCCTTCAGCGGATCCTCCTGGACATCAGGTCCTCCTCTGGTCCTCATGGCTGCCTTAAGACTCCAAGCCAGTTTTCTTTTGGCCCTGCGCTTGTTATCATGCCACTTCGTCTTGCACCCCAAAATGGTCCTTTTTGTTTGTGCTACACAATTAATGTTATCCACTATAGATTTCCAAAATGGCAGCCTTCCTCCCTAATGGCAATTTTTCAGGTGACAAACAGGAGATGTTAATTTTTTGTCACTTCACTTATAAATATCTAGTCCTCTTCCTCATTAAAGTAAAACTTCCCATTCTTAATCCCCTGGGATGATGGCAAGTCCTCTGTGTTGGTTGGAACCCACCTGCCTCCCTGAAGCACCTTCCATGGTTCTCAGTATTGAGGAGGGCTCCTGTGTTTATTGTGTTCCTTTTTCAAATGCTCCTGCTACACAAAGCACTACTGCATGATGCAGTTCTGATTAGTGGCACGTAGATGTGCTTTGCGACACACAAATCCGCTTAGCATCACGTAGGAAGTACTTGGTTGCGGCACCTTGCACCATTCTCAACACCATTGCATCAGAACTCATGATGCATCTTTGGTCCTTGCACCATGGTGCACTCCCATAAATATGACGTATCCATGGGGAAAAGAAGTGCTGCAACACAGCGCAGATTTTTCTGACACAACATTGCATTGCACAGGGTTGCATCAATGTTGATAAATATGGCCCTAAGTGCACAAAAGATACAGCGATAGCTGCAAAAAATAATATACATGCAAACTAATTAAAATGCAAGATATGATTTGTATTTGAATTCAGGGATGCAGATGGAACATAGCAATCTAAACCCAACCAATTATCTTTTCATTAACACACGGTAAGAGAGAGTAACTAAAAGGCCCATTGTTAATGAGGGACAAACAGCATGCCTTGCATGCCCGAATGTGAGAATCCAAAATATCTGTGTGTCACAGAATTGTGGTAGTATTTTTGGAGGTATTTGTTAACAATAAGCATGTTGAATGAGAGGCATATGCTTAGGAGTTCCTACTTTGTTTGCAGCTCACATTCTGTTCCCTGTAATGTCAACAGAAAAGTCAGCATACAAGCTGAGGGATAAAACATTTTATTGGGCTGACATTTTAAAAACAGCTTCCTGCTGTACTTTCACCACAAGGTCAGAAGGCATGGCAAAAATATGTCTTTTTTGATCTGGTGGCATTTCTAAACTGAAATGACAGTAAAATGAACAGTATCAGGCGCTCCTCGAATTTACTGTAGTGTAACAACTTCCACTGCAGCATATTCCTGGGGGATAACGCCATAATAATATGTGCAGAGGCCCTGTCAGTCACAGCCTCTTTATGGCATTCACCGCACATAAATCCAATGTAATACACATTCAATCTCATATGTGACTTTAAGAACATATCAATAATCTATCAAAATGCTTTAAACGTATTGGTCAATAACTTAGTGGACTATTTATGAGGCAATTTGTATCGCTGTTGCACCAAGCAACGTGGTGCAAGAGAAGCAAACCTTAAGACAGATTTTTAAAGACACACAAAGCCACATTGCGTGGCTCAGAGTGGCTCTGCAACTCTGGAGCAATGCAAAGCAGCACAAATCGCTGCGTTGCAATACTCTGCCCTGGGAAGGCATTTCATAAGGGTTGTGTGGGTGTTCCCACGCAACTCCCTAGTTTTTTGATGCATTCTCAGACTTACAAGAACTTGTAAACCTGGGATTCGCACACAAAAACAATCCTGCATGCAACACAAGCACCCTTGCACCACGATGCAAGGGTGCCTGCATTGGCGCTAGTCTGCCAAAAGGCCTCCAGCACTGGTTAAAAGGCAGGAATGTGCCATATTGCATTAAACATGGAACATTTCTGCCCTTTCCCTGCCATGCAGTGCAGCACAACAAGGTGACTTGCTGTGCTGCACTGCATTACAAACTCATAAATAGACCCCAAAGTGTGTTTACCCTGGGCATAAAACAACCTTTTTTACGCTTTGCTGATAACACAGGGACTCTGTAAACTAGACTGCATAAAAAGGAGCAAGATAAGATTAAAGTAAGCCCTTAAGCAGAGTAATTCCGTCCACGATGTGGCAGATTGCGAGGACCTGGACAGTGAAACAAAAGTTGTCTGAAGGTAGGCAAGGCTTGATTCTGTAGGTGAGGCTTCATTAGGAGCACTCTGTAATTAGATTTTTTTATGGTCCTTGAAATTGATGCTGGGGTCTAATAGGCAAGAGAAGACACAAGGATGAACCAGTGAAGGGTTATTTCGAAAATCAAACATGGATTTGGTGAAGTCAATTGTAATTAATTTGTTTCTGTCTGGAAGTAACAGAGTGATTGATTGCCAAATGGTGCCTGATATTCCCATGCTGAGTTTTAGGGTTGCTTACAGGACTTGATAGCGAGTGTGATCGAAAGTCCTACTAGGTACAGGAGTGCTAAGAATTTGATGTCTCTGTTACTTGTATCCTGAGGAATCCCTCCACTGCCCGTATGGTTGTACTTGGAAAGTCAAGATTAAAATTCCTGAAGGTGTTGGTATGAGTCAATATACTTTTGGAGGAGGATGACAGCTTCTCTATAAGTCAATGTCCTTACTGAGAGGAGCTGGAGAATGGATTGGCATTTGGTATATTTGTCAGAGTTAATTATTTCAGTTGGAGGGGGATTTTGTCATTTTTATGGGGAAGGAAAGGTGCCTGTTAGATGACAGGAGTTGGCAATGTCAAGGAAGAGGGATTAGAAGAGACGTTACTTGCCCGCTGACCTAGACAGAGGTATTAACAAACAACTCCTCACAAGTTTGGCACCTCCTTAGGTTTAAGAAATTGACTCTCTGACCTGTGACTGTGTAAACTAATGTGTACATTAATTGATAATTAATGATATTGACTCTCTGACCTGCGAATGAGTGAAATGATTGATAAGTTATTTTATGCAATTGTTGGACCTGGCCTTTCTTCAGGGTCACCCCAGATGTGTGCCTTTCTCTGCCTTTCTTTGTTAAAATTGTGTTTGTTGATTTTTAGTACTCTGTGCACTTTTGTCCTGCTAACCAGTTGTAAAGTGGGTGTGTTATCTCCCTAACATACATCAAGATTGACCAACACCTGATTGGTACATTTATTTTACTTGTAGGTCCATTGTTTATGGTACTACATTTACCCGGGACCTTTAAGTTAAATGCTGCTAGTGGGCTGCAGCACGCATTGTTCCACCCACTAAGGTAACCTTTTTAAAACAAGTCCCAAGCCTACCCTGCCTTTTGTCACCCTAAACAGTTTGGATCCAGGGTCAGGGGAAGGAGTAGAACTGACCAGAAGCAGTTTTTGGAGTAGGTCAGGGAATGCACCCACACCAAGGCTGGCACCAGGTATAAAAATGGGACTTCAGACCATCTCATCAGAATGGACCTGTGGTAGATTCAGAAGAAGGACTGCCCTGCCGCCAGAAGAACAGCCCTGTTGCTGGAAATACTGACTTGCTCTCTGAAGAAGGAAGATTGAATCTGCTTGCCTTCATCCGAGGCTCCCTAGAGTCAACTTAAGGGTCAGTTGACTGACCTTCTGTGTTAGCTACAGGGAAACAACAAGCTTTCAGAGGCCATTGCAACAGCCCAGCTAACCAGCACCAATTGGGCCAGCCTGAGCCTTGCTGCTAGTTTCTGCTGGAGTGAATCCTGATCCCCTCAGGTCATGGATGCTTGACTGGAATCAGAGCTCCTCCTGAACAAAAGTTGGAAATCCTGAAGTTTGGCCTCCTCACAACTGTGAAGCTACCTCTTCGCACCAAGAATGGACTGCCCGTGACAACCACTAAAGAGAAGCTCCATTGGGACCTGCTCTTGCACTGACAGCAACAGTCTGTGACGACTGGCAATGTAGGACCTGTACTTTGCGCTGACAGCAACAGTCTGCGATGAGCAACCAACACAAAGATACAGCAATGACCTGCTCTTCGCTCTACAACAATGACCTCCTTCAATGCTCTACTTGCTCTTCATGTCAAAAACCTCATCCGCACAACCTTCTCCAGCACTAAAGAAATTGCCGAACTTGAGAATCTCTTCAGCTGACTAACCGACCGACCATGCTCCATCGCGGTTGGCCTGAACTTGGGGCTTCCCCTCAGTCTAGCACAACCAGATAACCGCAAGGGACATTTTGTGCATCTTGGCATTATTTATACTAAAAACTTAAATCAGTACCTCCAGATCTACTGATTAGATTTTGTTAGTGTTGGTATCCTTTTATTTATTAACAATTACTCTATTTTTCAAAATTTAATTATGATTTTTTTTTTGTTATGTTTTCACTATATTTCTATTTCTGTGCTGCATAAATACTTTACGCATTGCCTCTAAGTTAAGCTTGTTTTGTGACAAGCTATCAGAAGGATAAACACAGGTTAATTTAGTGACTTTTGTGGTTTACCCTGGAAAGGATTGTGGTTGTTGCTCGAGTAGGGATTTCACACCTCTCATCCAATTAACCCAATTTCTTACCGTGATTATTATTTGTTTATTTGTAAATACTCTATTACCTGGGAGGGTATCCTGATGCTGGGCAGGTGATATTCAACCATTACCTAGGGTGGAAAGGGCCTATCTAAATGTTCAGCTTCTTGAGGAACTCAAGAAGTGAGGAGGATGTTATTCTATATTGATTTGTACAGTGCACTAATCACCCAAGAGGATGTGTAGTGGCAGGTCATTCCACGCTTTAGGGGCAATGTAGGAGAAGGCCAGACCTCCCAGATCTTGTTTTGCGTATACATGGTGTATGAAAGTCATTCTTTTTTTGCCCTGATCACCCATATCTTTTGGGGGATGCTGGTGGTTACTGACTCTGAATGTGCCCTAGCTTTGCTAACCAGGCACAGGGCCAGTGCTCTGTCCTCTAAAGGTATATGGTAATTGATATAATTCCAATTGGCCAAGAAAACCTTCCTGTAAGTCCCTAGTATATGGTAGGGCATGTAGGTTTTGATACCCAAGTGGACTTAATGCACTTAAGTGTGCACTGCTCAACGGTCTAGTGTCATTTAAAAGCTAGACCTGCCTTGCAGCCTCGTTTTAAAATAAAATGTGTCTAAATTCAACTTTGGGATTAAACCTACTTTCAAAGTCCAAAACTATCTTTTTATAACTTATAAGTCACCCCTAAGGTCTGCCCTAGGTGCCCCAAGAGTAGGGTATGTTGTTATAGAAAGCAGGGGCAATTTAAAGTATGTTTTATATGCCCTAGTGGGAAAAGCAGCCAAAGCCATTTTTCCTGTTGTAGTGCTGCTAGCCCTCTAGGCTAACATGGTAAGGCTTTATCAAACTTGATAAAGTCTAACTTATGATTGGAGATAGCTAGCAATATCATTCAACGTGTCAAAATAATGGTTACAATGAATTCAATAACTTGCTAAGGTCAGATTTATTATAGCTATTACAGGACAGTTACTTTAGAACTTACTATCCTGAATGTTGGACTTGGCCCTTCTGGCAGGTTCACCCCTGAACTTTTTGCTTTTACTGGTGACCTGGTGGTAGTGATTTTTGGTTTCTGCGCACTTTCCCTGTGTCCCAGAGTAAAGTGCGTGTGCACTCTGAGTGCATGTGGTGAGATAGGCCTGCCCTCCCATAGGAATGCATGGGGAATGTATGATCCCTGGTAGTTCCTGATGCGTGGGGTGTGCAGGGTCGAGTCTGGTATGTACAGATTCGTGTGATGAAATGCTGCGCGATGATGTGTGCGGCGTGCATGTAGCTAGTGTGGAAGTGCCACTTCTAGACTCTGGCATAAATGTGCAGTGACTGCCTGTCGCGTGATTGGCTGGCTGAGGTCAGGTGACGGGCTAGGTAATCCCCAGAGTCAGGAGGAGTCACCCAGTGGTGAATAGGGAGATCAGCAGCTAGATGGGTGGGAGGAGTACACCTGGGTCCTGAATAGGGCTGGGCTTTCCCCACACAATGCTGGCTCCGCCCCCTGTCGTGAGACTGATGACCCTAGCCCTGCCAGTGAATAGAGTGAGGGGCTGAGCACATCAAGGGTGCTCCCCAACCAGCTGCGACTGGTTTTCCCCCTCACCCTGAACCAAGAACAAAGGGTTTTACAGTATAAGAAGGGGCTGTGTCCCCTTACAATTTGTTCTCTTCCAGGATCCTGCCTGAGGGGGGCTGCTGCTGGACCAGAGGACCGCCACTTGGACTACCTCCCTGCCTGGAGGCCCAGTGAGCTGGCTCTGGGTCCAGCCTTGCCCCCCACCCCTGCCTTGCTGCATGCAGGGGAGAACTTTGCTGGACTTTGTGGTTATTCTCCCCTAAAGCGCTGTGAGCGCTTTATTTGTGTCCCTAAGCGCCTGGAAGCGCTTTGATTTGCCTTTAGCGCTCAGGAGCGCTGTATTGCTGCAAGCCGGTGCCCACCCGGCGTTTGCCCCGACATTGCCATGGTCATCGGCGGGTGCCCACCCCATTTAATTAATTGTTTCAATCGCGGGTGCCCACCTCGCTTAGTTCCACCTATTTCAATTTTAATACGAAGGTGGGAGCCCACCCCGCGCTTCGGAGAAAGCCAAGAGAATCACCGCCGCGGCCGGGCTTACCGGAAGTCAGGCAGGCCGAGGGCGGGCCTCCGGGACAGTCGGGACCGGAAATAGGAGGGCGGGAGCCTACCCCGCCTCCCACCGAAGACTCGCGGACTCGCGGCTAGTATTGAGCCCCGGAGCAGGCAGGAGCCTACCCTGCGCCCCGGGGCACTCGCCCGGAAGAGAAGCGGACGGGAGCCTACCCCGCGCTCCAGGTAAGACGTGCAGCGACTTCCCCTGCAGGGCTCCCGTGAGTGGGGAGAGCCCTGCATAACTGAGAAGCCCCGCGCCAAGACCAGAAGCACCGCCAGAGTCCCGGTGAGTGGGGGCAGCCTTTGTTGTGCTCGGAGCGAGTGCACTCCACCGGGGGCATTACTCTTGTCGAGCCCCGCGAGGCTCCCACGATTGGTGGCATTAGTACTTAAGAGTCCAGAGGGACTCCAACAACGGGGCCTATTTGTTCACGAGCCGTGAAGGCTCCAACGCGGCATCAGTTGTTTCCTGAGCACTGAGAAGGCTCCAAAGACGGGGCACGTTGTTCTTGAGCCACGGAGGCTCTAGGGGGCATTTCGCATTATTTCTCGAGCCTAGAGGGCTCCAACGTTACGGGGGCATTATTGTTTTAGAGCCCAGAGAGGCTCCAAGTGCGACAGATTGGGGGTAAAGGCACAGTGGTGCCCACGCTCCTTTTCCCAGCTGCCCAGCACTTAGTGGGCAGCTGCAACGTGTAGGTTGTGCCTTGTGCGCCCTGGTTTGCGCAGCCTGCGCAGGCGCGCCCTGACTCTGCTGGACACAGGGACCAGTTGGCCTAGGGACTGCCACAGGTGGTGGCTAATGTGAGTTTTGCGCTATTGTTCCTAAACCTGCACCTCTGAATGTGTTTTTATGCGTCATGTGCCTTGTGTTTACACCTCTGAATGTGTTGTGATGCATCATGTGTAATGAGCTTATACCCCTACAGGTATTGTGATACTTAGGTGCTTGTTTTCTCCTAGTACAGGTGGTGCAGTGAGGTCCTGGTTCCCTGCGTGACATTTTCCTAAGGTGGTTAGGGTTGCGTAGGTGGTACTTACCGGTTACCAGTAGTTACTGGTTGTGTGCTACCTTTTCTATTGAGTGCTACAGTAATTTGATATCCTATGTTCTAAGTGCTAAGTTCTAAAAGTGCTAATTCCTGACAGTGGTCCATGTGGCCCTGTCCCCTGTACATATAATCCCTTGTAAATTCTGCCCGTGCCTGTTGGCACATTGTAAAGTGTGTGTTTTTATCTAATGTGTGTTGGTATAATACAAAGGCTATTTTTATATAATACCTTGTGTGGAGTTTCCTTTGTGGTAGCCTTGGGTGTTGTTGCTGGGTGCGCGCGCAAACGCTTTACACATTGCCTCCGGGATAAGCCTGACTGCTCGTGCCAAGCTACCAAGGGGGTGAGCAGGGGTTATCTTTGGCGTGTAACTCCCCAGCCCTGACTAGAGTGGTGGTTTCTGCCTGGCTTTGGCGCAAGCCCTAGCCAACCAGAAATCCCATTTCTAACACTGAAGTTACCTAAAGCAGCCCTCTTCTGATTGCTCAGCCTTTGCCAGCCTGAGCCAAGCTGCTCCCTGAGTAGGTGTGATGAGGCCTGGGGAAGAAACAATAAAGCCTTTTAGCCTTTTAGTGAGAGGATATTTGCTTAGTGGAGAAGCCTGAGAGAGGAAGGGGACTAGGGAGACAAGCTGGATTTCAAAGGCAGGAGAACAGTTGTCACCGTACCCAGGCCAGCCCCCACTTCCTTGATCCCAAGTCAGATGGGAGCCCCCTAATTAGATTATGGGAGGGGCTGTAAGGGGAGGGTAGTCAGTTGTTAGCCACACATTTGACTTGGGTAACACCGACACACACACTAATGAGTGATTTTCTCAATTTAGATTTTTGGGAGCAGTGCATTCTGGGTCACAAATATGCTACACTTCATAGGGAGTGGTTATAGCAGAGGGAGGTTACTTTACTCCTATTGTTTGGGGTGTCTCCCACTTTTGCTAGCCCATAATAGAGGATAAATATGGGAGAACTGCAGGAGCTCCTCAGAACACTGCCTGGAACAAAAGAAGAAGATGGACTGCCCTTCTGGAGCCTTGGACTGCACCACAGGACAGAAGACTTGCGCTCAGGAGGACTGCACCTGCTGCACTCCCAAGGCTCCAAAAAGAAAGGACTGTGCCTGACTCAAAGGAAAAGGAGTATACTCCCTGAGGAGAAAAAGAGTTCCAAAGGTTCACCAAGGCATCGCACTCCAGCAGGCCGCCATCGTCAAATTGCTGTCCAGATCCAAGATTCCCGAGTACTCAACGTTGAAGAAAAAGCGCTAAGAAAGAGACTAAGCCAAAAGGTAAACTTTTAACTGGAACCAAGCCCTCAACCTATTCGGCCTGTACTCCATCGTAGTTGGCCTAAAACTTTGACTTCGTCCCAGTCCAGTGGGAACAGATGGCCACGAGTGGTGCTTTAAGCTTTTTGGCGCTAGAATGTAGAGTTTCTGGTTTATTCTTTAAAAAATTAATATCTCTTATTCCCTACTCTGGATTTTTTTTGTTTTTGTGTCATTTCTAAGATGAAAGTATGTTCTATGTTTATAAATTGTGGATTTTTATTGTGCTTTTACTTATTTACTGTTTTGGTGATAATAAATGTTTTAGGTACTCCTGCTTTCTAAGTTAAATCCAAGCTTCTCGTTTGCCAAGCAAGGGTTGAGCAAGAATTAATGTATTGAGACTTGACTGGACCTATTAGTGAGTGAGGCATTATTACTAGCTGAAGGTGAGTATCCCCACCAACTAATAATCCACTTTCCTACACGTGGGATTTATGCAAGTTGGAGTCCGGTCAAGTGGAGGTGTCTGGAAGTTTTGAGAAAGGAAAGGGGACTATTCAGGTAGGCAGGACCAATTTTGTGTATTGCTTTTAAGGCATGGATCAGGAATTTTAACTGTGAATGCATTTGTATTGGGAGAAAGTGGAGCTGATTGAGGTGTGGTTTTATGTGAATATTGTGGGGGAGGTTGAGCATGAATCTGGCTGCCTATTTCTGGATGTTGTCTTATGATGTGTTTCTTGCTGGTTTCAACAGAGTGGATATAGCTTGCTAGTGACGAGGGCATGTGTGATGGTTCTGTGGGTGTTGCTTAGGAGCCACTTGAATATTTTCCTCAACATTTTCATAGTGGGGAAGCAGGATGCTGTGACAGCATTAACTTGTGCGATCATGTCCATTTTGCCATTCATCATGATTCAGACCTATATGGCACGTATGAAACTGTCTGCTTGCATTGCAAGACCTTTTCTTAGAATAACATTAAGGATTATGGCATCTGTGTCAATTTTGCTACGAGAAAATTTACTGTTGTTGTGTCCAAACAGCACTGGCATAAGGAAACCACCATATAGTTGGATATTGTAATGAAACCCTGAGTATCAGTAATCACTAGTATGCTGATGCCACTCAAGTAAATAACAAATACATTTGCAGACTCAGCAATATGTCACATATACTACCTACTTCTATCAACTTCAAGCTTGGATGGCTCATAGGAAACTTAAACTGAATCCCAAGATGCAGATTTTCATATGAATCATTTCAACCTCGAAAAAAGCTGTGTCTGATAAACGGCTCAATAATCTACTATGACAGAATATGTACACTACCAAATGAGTCTTTTCATGGCTGCAACACCCTTCCTCCCAAATGGAGCATCACAAATGCTGAGGAGGCATTTGCTCTTTTCCAAATTGGCTAAAGGGACATTCCATTTGGAAGACTCCCAGCAATCAATCACATTCCTTAAATGAAGTACTTCATGCTCCAGTCAAATTGCTATGCAAGGATGCTTATTGCACATGCAAAAGAGCACACATTACATATAAGACCCTATGAGTGCACAAATATACATCTAATAAATGCATTATTTTATAAGGGCTAAAACCACAACAGGTCGAAAAAGAACTTTGTATAGAGAGTTCTAATTTCAAAATAGAGTGAACCTCTCACTCTATGTCATTACAGCCATCCAAAGATCTTAACCTTTCAGCTACACATCAATGACCTCAGATGTACTTGTCAAATTAATTCAATGGAAGTAAAACAAGACTGAGACACCCAGCCTGCATGAAGAAGTCTATTGCTGCCACTAGCACAGAGCCCCATCATTGTGAGACACTTCCACTGGGACAGTTAAAGCTATATAGGACACTGATATTTGAATATTGACAGAGAAAGAATGATTAAGATGAGCAAATTGACACTGTACCCAGAAGCAGTGACACAAACTGACAAAGGGGCACATCGACATGCAGATACTGTCTGGGACACAGATATTGGATAATGATGTGGGGACACTGATGAATGGACTTTGTGACTAACACTAGGAGACACTATGTGACACTGACTTTGAGCTTGCAGATAGATGCAGACAGTGTTATTGACAAGGGGACTGAAAGTTACACAATATCATCATTTGAACATTAGAACATTGGCACACTAATGCATGGACAGAAAGACCAGGCCTGTGAGATAGACCAGGAGACCATGTACACTTGGAACAATGGCATAAGAACAAGCAAGCCTATGGTCAAAACTAAGCAACATTGTTCTTTAATAGAACTTAGCACTAAGAGGGCATAACACTGGCATATACTGTTCATCAGTAATACTTCCTAATCGCTTTTTGAGACATTGTGATATCCTGTCACCCTTCAAACACAATGACACCTCAGCCTGCCCAAAACAACCAAAACCCTGCGTCGGCAAATGTAAATTCCCAGAATGCACCTTTTCGGTGTCCAGCATTGCAAGACCACAGGCTTTCTGCTGTCACAGTAAACATAAGGGGAGTTTCAATCAGTCGAGGCGTAAGGCATTTGAAGGAGAAAATAGACTAATATTTCTGCTGTTATTGGAGGCTTCTTCATCATTTGAACTGCACTGTCTGCCTTATGACCAGTAACTTTGGAAGCACATTCAGAAGCCACAAAAATAGACCAATAGAGAGTGAGTCACGGGACCCAAAATGTACCACCCCCACTTCTTGCTTGTGGTCTGTGGTCCAAGCAGTGCCTAATTTACAAAAATCCCTGCAGAAGCCAAAGTTGTTTTTTGAAGGCCAACAAAGCATTACTGAATGGCAAATATCAAGGTTGCCTAGATGTGATTCCACCTTCTGTCTCTTTCTTCCACCATCCTATACTTCATGTATTGTTTTCATACTCTTGGAGGCTCTTTTTCATTCTTGCTGTCTCCTGTATTACTGTTTCCAAATTGTTCTCTTCCACCTTTTGTATTCTTTCCACTCTTTTGTTCTGGGTCAGAGTCTAATGATGGAAATTAAGCCTGTGCCCCCGGCAATGAGTGCTGGAACCCACCGTCTCCAAAAAGTATCGCAAAGTAAGCACTGGGCCCGTGCTCTAGAGTGATGCTTGTGCAACCGCCTGGTTAGTGTTTTGCTCCTTTGATTGCAAAAAGTTGGCAAACTGCTAAATTTACTCCTTGGGGTGTGTTTTTGCTTCCCTAACAACCTATGCCTACCACCAAGAGGACTGTGACAAGATACAGGACTTATTTTTAACCAAGGTTATAGAGATTATTAGGGAAGTAGGCACTACTCATATTAGTCGGTGTCCTTTCCCGGTGCTTGACCCACCAGACTTTGAGGGAAGCACACTTTCTGTCTTCCCTGCTCTTGATGTAAATAGTTTAGTCCATATTATGACTAATGTAAAGTCTGGGTCACCGGAAGACCCTTGCCCTCCCAGGGTGCTCAAAGCTGTCCTCCCAGTGGTGGGGCAAGAGATATTGGCCCTATTGAACTTGTCCTTGGCAACAGGGAAGGCCCCACATAAATTCAAGGAAGCTATGGTAACCCCCCTGTAAAGAAAGCAGGGGCAGACTCGAAGAATCCAATAATTTTCGACCTATCTCCAGACTGCCATACCTGGCTAAAGTGCTTGAGCAACATGTGCTTAGAGTGCTCTCATCAGTTTTGGAAGAGGATCAGCTGCTACATGCCAGGAAAGCGGGATTTAGAGCCCACAATAGCACTGAGTTGGTGATGCTCTCAGTGCTAGATGAGCTACGAATAACAGCTGATAGGAAGTCTCCTTCGGTGCTGAGCCTATTGGATCTCTGAGCCACGTTTGACACGGTGAACCACGTGCAACTGGTGGATTGTGTCCGTCGGCTGGGAGTTACTGGGACAGTCTGCCAATGGATTGCTTCCTTTTTGGAGGGTCAGCCCCAAAAGGTCCAAATAGGGGAACGTAAATCTAGTCTTGGCGCCTTGCCATCGGGAGTTCCACAGGGCTCTGCGTTGTCCCATCCGCTTTTCAATATTTATCTCCAGCTTTTGATAGCAACATTGGCTAAACTGAATTGTCAGATATATAACTATGCCGACGCTACTCAACTTATTGTCGGCATTGATAATTCTTCTCAGGCACAGCTCAAGGTACAGAACATCCTTCGGTTTACTATGAATTGGATGACTCTGAATTCACTTAAAGTAAATCCGGATAAGACGGAGGTCCTTGCTATTGCTACTGGGAGTAGCACCTGGTCCAGTCTCTTCTGGCCACAAGAGCTTGGCACTACTCCGATACAGGTGCCAGCAGTGAAGAGCTGGGTATCAGGTTAGACTCCAAGTTAACAATGGATAACCAGCTAGCTGCTGTAGTGGGGAGCTGTGTGGGATTGATGAGGCAGTTGAGGAAACTTGTACCCTAGCATGCTTCCATCCTGCATGCAACACAAGCACCCTTGCACCCCGATGCAAGGGTGCCTGCATTGGCGCTAGTCTGCCAAAAGGGCTCCAGCACTGGTTAAAAGGCAGGAATGTGCCATATTGCATTAAACATGGAACATTTCTGCCCTTTCCCTGCCATGCAGTGCAGCACAACAAGGTGACTTGCTGTGCTGCACTGCATTACAAACTCATAAATAGACCCCAAAGTGTGTTTACCCTGGGCATAAAACAACCTTTTTTACGCTTTGCTGATAACACAGGGACTCTGTAAACTAGACTGCATAAAAAGGAGCAAGATAAGATTAAAGTAAGCCCTTAAGCAGAGTAATTCCGTCCACGATGTGGCAGATTGCGAGGACCTGGACAGTGAAACAAAAGTTGTCTGAAGGTAGGCAAGGCTTGATTCTGTAGGTGAGGCTTCATTAGGAGCACTCTGTAATTTGATTTTTTTATGGTCCTTGAAATTGATGCTGGGGTCTAATAGGCAAGAGAAGACACAAGGATGAACCAGTGAAGGGTTATTTCGAAAATCAAACATGGATTTGGTGAAGTCAATTGTAATTAATTTGTTTCTGTCTGGAAGTAACAGAGTGATTGATTGCCAAATGGTGCCTGATATTCCCATGCTGAGTTTTAGGGTTGCTTACAGGACTTGATAGCGAGTGTGATCGAAAGTCCTACTAGGTACAGGAGTGCTAAGAATTTGATGTCTCTGTTACTTGTATCCTGAGGAATCCCTCCACTGCCCGTATGGTTGTACTTGGAAAGTCAAGATTAAAATTCCTGAAGGTGTTGGTATGAGTCAATATACTTTTGGAGGAGGATGACAGCTTCTCTATAAGTCAATGTCCTTACTGAGAGGAGCTGGAGAATGGATTGGCATTTGGTATATTTGTCAGAGTTAATTATTTCAGTTGGAGGGGGATTTTGTCATTTTTATGGGGAAGGAAAGGTGCCTGTTAGATGACAGGAGTTGGCAATGTCAAGGAAGAGGGATTAGAAGAGACGTTACTTGCCAGCTGACCTAGACAGAGGTATTAACAAACAACTCCTCACAAGTTTGGCACCTCCTTAGGTTTAAGAAATTGACTCTCTGACCTGTGACTGTGTAAACTAATGTGTACATTAATTGATAATTAATGATATTGACTCTCTGACCTGCGAATGAGTGAAATGATTGATAAGTTATTTTATGCAATTGTTGGACCTGGCCTTTCTTCAGGGTCACCCCAGATGTGTGCCTTTCTCTGCCTTTCTTTGTTAAAATTGTGTTTGTTGATTTTTAGTACTCTGTGCACTTTTGTCCTGCTAACCAGTTGTAAAGTGGGTGTGTTATCTCCCTAACATACGTCAAGATTGACCAACACCTGATTGGTACATTTATTTTACTTGTAGGTCCATTGTTTATGGTACTACATTTACCCGGGACCTTTAAGTTAAATGCTGCTAGTGGGCTGCAGCACGCATTGTTCCACCCACTAAGGTAACCTTTTTAAAACAAGTCCCAAGCCTACCCTGCCTTTTGTCACCCTAAACAGTTTGGATCCAGGGTCAGGGGAAGGAGTAGAACTGACCAGAAGCAGTTTTTGGAGTAGGTCAGGGAATGCCACCACACCAAGGCTGGCACCAGGTATAAAAATGGGACTTCAGACCATCTCATCAGAATGGACCTGTGGTAGATTCAGAAGAAGGACTGCCCTGCCACCAGAAGAACAGCCCTGTTGCTGGAAATACTGACTTGCTCTCTGAAGAAGGAAGATTGAATCTGCTTGCCTTCATCCGAGGCTCCCTAGAGTCAACTTAAGGGTCAGTTGACTGACCTTCTGTGTTAGCTACAGGGACACAACAAGCTTTCAGAGGCCATTGCAACAGCCCAGCTAACCAGCACCAATTGGGCCAGCCTGAGCCTTGCTGCTAGTTTCTGCTGGAGTGAATCCTGATCCCCTCAGGTCATGGATGCTTGACTGGAATCAGAGCTCCTCCTGAACAAAAGTTGGAAATCCTGAAGTTTGGCCTCCTCACAACTGTGAAGCTACCTCTTCGCACCAAGAATGGACTGCCCGTGACAACCACTAAAGAGAAGCTCCATTGGGACCTGCTCTTGCACTGACAGCAACAGTCTGTGACGACTGGCAATGTAGGACCTGTACTTTGCGCTGACAGCAACAGTCTGCGATGAGCAACCAACACAAAGATACAGCAATGACCTGCTCAGCGCTCTACAACAATGACCTCCTTCAATGCTCTACTTGCTCTTCATGTCAAAAACCTCATCCGCACAACCTTCTCCAGCACTAAAGAAATTGCCGAACTTGAGAATCTCTTCAGCTGACTAACCGACCGACCATGCTCCATCGCGGTTGGCCTGAACTTGGGGCTTCCCCTCAGTCTAGCACAACCAGATAACCGCAAGGGACATTTTGTGCATCTTGGCATTATTTATACTAAAAACTTAAATCAGTACCTCCAGATCTACTGATTAGATTTTGTTAGTGTTGGTATCCTTTTATTTATTAACAATTACTCTATTTTTCAAAATGTAATTGTGATTTTTTTTTTGTTATGTTTTCACTATATTTCTATTTCTGTGCTGCATAAATACTTTACGCATTGCCTCTAAGTTAAGCTTGTTTTGTGACAAGCTATCAGAAGGATAAACACAGGTTAATTTAGTGACTTTTGTGGTTTACCCTGGAAAGGATTGTGGTTGTTGCTCGAGTAGGGATTTCACACCTCTCATCCAATTAACCCAATTTCTTACCGTGATTATTATTTGTTTATTTGTAAATACACTATTACCTGGGAGGGTATCCTGATGCTGGGCAGGTGATATTCAACCATTACCTAGGGTGGAAAGGGCCTATCTAAATGTTCAGCTTCTTGAGGAACTCAAGAAGTGAGGAGGATGTTATTCTATATTGATTTGTACAGTGCACTAATCACCCAAGAGGATGTGTAGTGGCAGGTCATTCCACGCTTTAGTGGCAATGTAGGAGAAGGCCAGACCTCCCAGATCTTGTTTTGCGTATACATGGTGTATGAAAGTCATTCTTTTTTTGCCCTGATCACCCATATCTTTTGGGGGATGCTGGTGGTTACTGACTCTGAATGTGCCCTGGCTTTGCTAACCAGGCACAGGGCCAGTGCTCTGTCCTCTAAAGGTATATGGTAATTGATATAATTCCAATTGGCCAAGAAAACCTTCCTGTAAGTCCCTAGTATATGGTAGGGCATGTAGGTTTTGATACCCAAGTGGACTTAATGCACTTAAGTGTGCACTGCTGAACTGTCTAGTGTCATTTAAAAGCTAGACCTGCCTTGCAGCCTCGTTTTAAAATAAAATGTGTCTAAATTCAACTTTGGGATTAAACCTACTTTCAAAGTCCAAAACTATCTTTTTATAACTTATAAGTCACCCCTAAGGTCTGCCCTAGGTGCCCCAAGAGTAGGGTATGTTGTTATAGAAAGCAGGGGCAATTTAAAGTATGTTTTATATGCCCTAGTGGGAAAAGCAGCCAAAGCCATTTTTCCTGTTGTAGTGCTGCTAGCCCTCTAGGCTAACATGGTAAGGCTTTATCAAACTTGATAAAGTCTAACTTATGATTGGAGCTAGCTAGCAATATCATTCAACGTGTCAAAATAATGGTTACAATGAATTCAATAACTTGCCAAGGTCAGATTTATTATAGCTATTACAGGACAGTTACTTTAGAACTTACTATCCTGAATGTTGGACTTGGCCCTTCTGGCAGGTTCACCCCTGAACTTTTTGCTTTTACTGGTGACCTGGTGGTAGTGATTTTTGGTTTCTGCGCACTTTCCCTGTGTCCCAGAGTAAAGTGCGTGTGCACTCTGAGTGCATGTGGTGAGATAGGCCTGCCCTCCCATAGGAATGCATGGGGAATGTATGATCCCTGGTAGTTCCTGATGCGTGGGGTGTGCAGGGTCGAGTCTGGTATGTACAGATTCGTGTGATGAAATGCTGCGCGATGATGTGTGCGGCGTGCATGTAGCTAGTGTGGAAGTGCCACTTCTAGACTCTGGCATAAATGTGCAGTGACTGCCTGTCGCGTGATTGGCTGGCTGAGGTCAGGTGACGGGCTAGGTAATCCCCAGAGTCAGGAGGAGTCACCCAGTGGTGAATAGGGAGATCAGCAGCTAGATGGGTGGGAGGAGTACACCTGGGTCCTGAATAGGGCTGGGCTTTCCCCACACAATGCTGGCTCCGCCCCCTGTCGTGAGACTGATGACCCTAGCCCTGCCAGTGAATAGAGTGAGGGGCTGAGCACATCAAGGGTGCTCCCCAACCAGCTGCGACTGGTTTTCCCCCTCACCCTGAACCAAGAACAAAGGGTTTTACAGTATAAGAAGGGGCTGTGTCCCCTTACAATTTGTTCTCTTCCAGGATCCTGCCTGAGGGGGGCTGCTGCTGCTGCTGGACCAGAGGACCGCCACTTGGACTACCTCCCTGCCTGGAGGCCCAGTGAGCTGGCTCTGGGTCCAGCCTTGCCCCCACCCCTGCCTTGCTGCATGCAGGGGAGAACTTTGCTGGACTTTGTGGTTATTCTCCCCTAAAGCGCTGTGAGCGCTTTATTTGTGTCCCTAAGCGCCTGGAAGCGCTTTGATTTGCCTTTAGCGCTCAGGAGCGCTGTATTGCTGCAAGCCGGTGCCCACCCGGCGTTTGCCCCGACATTGCCATGGTCATCGGCGGGTGCCCACCCCATTTAATTAATTGTTTCAATCGCGGGTGCCCACCCCGCTTAGTTCCACCTATTTCAATTTTAATACGAAGGTGGGAGCCCACCCCGCGCTTCGGAGAAAGCCAAGAGAATCACCGCCGCGGCCGGGCTTACCGGAAGTCAGGCAGGCCGAGGGCGGGCCTCCGGGACAGTCGGGACCGGAAATAGGAGGGCGGGAGCCTACCCCGCCTCCCACCGAAGACTCGCGGACTCGCGGCTAATATTGAGCCCCGGAGCAGGCAGGAGCCTACCCTGCGCCCCGGGGCACTCGCCCGGAAGAGAAGCGGACGGGAGCCTACCCCGCGCTCCAGGTAAGACGTGCAGCGACTTCCCCTGCAGGGCTCCCGTGAGTGGGGAGAGCCCTGCATAACTGAGAAGCCCCGCGCCAAGACCAGAAGCACCGCCAGAGTCCCGGTGAGTGGGGGCAGCCTTTGTTGTGCTCGGAGCGAGTGCGCTCCACCGGGGGCATTACTCTTGTCGAGCCCCGCGAGGCTCCCACAATTGGTGGCATTAGTACTTAAGAGTCCAGAGGGACTCCAACAACGGGGCCTATTTGTTCACGAGCCGTGAAGGCTCCAACGCGGCATCAGTTGTTTCCTGAGCACTGAGAAGGCTCCAAAGACGGGGCACGTTGTTCTTGAGCCACGGAGGCTCTAGGGGGCATTTCGCATTATTTCTCGAGCCTAGAGGGCTCCAACGTTACGGGGGCATTATTGTTTTAGAGCCCAGAGAGGCTCCAAGTGCGACAGATTGGGGGTAAAGGCACAGTGGTGCCCACGCTCCTTTTCCCAGCTGCCCAGCACTTAGTGGGCAGCTGCAACGTGTAGGTTGTGCCTTGTGCGCCCTGGTTTGCGCAGCCTGCGCAGGCGCGCCCTGACTCTGCTGGACACAGGGTGTCCTAGCCCCGAAAAGGCCAGTTGGCCTAGGGACTGCCACAGGTGGTGGCTAATGTGAGTTTTGCGCTATTGTTCCTAAACCTGCACCTCTGAATGTGTTTTTATGCGTCATGTGCCTTGTGTTTACACCTCTGAATGTGTTGTGATGCATCATGTGTAATGAGCTTATACCCCTACAGGTATTGTGATACTTAGGTGCTTGTTTTCTCCTAGTACAGGTGGTGCAGTGAGGTCCTGGTTCCCTGCGTGACATTTTCCTAAGGTGGTTAGGGTTGCGTAGGTGGTACTTACCGGTTACCAGTAGTTACTGGTTGTGTGCTACCTTTTCTATTGAGTGCTACAGTAATTTGATATCCTATGTTCTAAGTGCTAAGTTCTAAAAGTGCTAATTCCTGACAGTGGTCCATGTGGCCCTGTCCCCTGTACATATAATCCCTTGTAAATTCTGCCCGTGCCTGTTGGCACATTGTAAAGTGTGTGTTTTTATCTAATGTGTGTTGGTATAATACAAAGGCTATTTTTATATAATACCTTGTGTGGAGTTTCCTTTGTGGTAGCCTTGGGTGTTGTTGCTGGGTGCGCGCGCAAACGCTTTACACATTGCCTCCGGGATAAGCCTGACTGCTCGTGCCAAGCTACCAAGGGGGTGAGCAGGGGTTATCTTTGGCGTGTAACTCCCCAGCCCTGACTAGAGTGGTGGTTTCTGCCTGGCTTTGGCGCAAGCCCTAGCCAACCAGCAATCCCATTTCTAACACTGAAGTTACCTAAAGCAGCCCTCTTCTGATTGCTCAGCCTTTGCCAGCCTGAGCCAAGCTGCTCCCTGAGTAGGTGTGATGAGGCCTGGGGAAGAAACAATAAAGCCTTTTAGCCTTTTAGTGAGAGGATATTTGCTTAGTGGAGAAGCCTGAGAGAGGAAGGGGACTGGGAGACAAGCTGGATTTCAAAGGCAGGAGAACAGTTGTCACCGTACCCAGGCCAGCCCCCACTTCCTTGATCCCAAGTCAGATGGGAGCCCCCTAATTAGATTATGGGAGGGGCTGTAAGGGGAGGGTAGTCAGTTGTTAGCCACACATTTGACTTGGGTAACACCGACACACACACCAATGAGTGATTTTCTCAATTTAGATTTTTGGGAGCAGTGCATTCTGGGTCACAAATATGCCACACTTCATAGGGAGTGGTTATAGCAGAGGGAGGTTACTTTACTCCTATTGTTTGGGGTGTCTCCCACTTTTGCTAGCCCATAATAGAGGATAAATATGGGAGAACTGCAGGAGCTCCTCAGAACACTGCCTGGAACAAAAGAAGAAGACGGACTGCCCTTCTGGAGCCTTGGACTGCACCACAGGACAGAAGACTTGCGCTCAGGAGGACTGCACCTGCTGCACTCCCAAGGCTCCAAAAAGAAAGGACTGTGCCTGACTCAAAGGAAAAGGAGTATACTCCCTGAGGAGAAAAAGAGTTCCAAAGGTTCACCAAGGCATCGCACTCCAGCAGGCCGCCATCGTCAAATTGCTGTCCAGATCCAAGATTCCCGAGTACTCAACGTTGAAGAAAAAGCGCTAAGAAAGAGACTAAGCCAAAAGGTAAACTTTTAACTGGAACCAAGCCCTCAACCTATTCGGCCTGTACTCCATCGTAGTTGGCCTAAAACTTTGACTTCGTCCCAGTCCAGTGGGAACAGATGGCCACGAGTGGTGCTTTAAGCTTTTTGGCGCTAGAATGTAGAGTTTCTGGTTTATTCTTTAAAAAATTAATATCTCTTATTCCCTACTCTGGATTTTTTTTGTTTTTGTGTCATTTCTAAGATGAAAGTATGTTCTATGTTTATAAATTGTGGATTTTTATTTTGCTTTTACTTATTTACTGTTTTGGTGATAATAAATGTTTTAGGTACTCCTGCTTTCTAAGTTAAATCCAAGCTTCTCGTTTGCCAAGCAAGGGTTGAGCAAGAATTAATGTATTGAGACTTGACTGGACCTATTAGTGAGTGAGGCATTATTACTAGCTGAAGGTGAGTATCCCCACCAACTAATAATCCACTTTCCTACACGTGGGATTTATGCAAGTTGGAGTCCGGTCAAGTGGAGGTGTCTGGAAGTTTTGAGAAAGGAAAGGGGACTATTCAGGTAGGCAGGACCAATTTTGTGTATTGCTTTTAAGGCATGGATCAGGAATTTTAACTGTGAATGCATTTGTATTGGGAGAAAGTGGAGCTGATTGAGGTGTGGTTTTATGTGAATATTGTGGGGGAGGTTGAGCATGAATCTGGCTGCCTATTTCTGGATGTTGTCTTATGATGTGTTTCTTGCTGGTTTCAACAGAGTGGATATAGCTTGCTAGTGACGAGGGCATGTGTGATGGTTCTGTGGGTGTTGCTTAGGAGCCACTTGAATATTTTCCTCAACATTTTCATAGTGGGGAAGCAGGATGCTGTGACAGCATTAACTTGTGCGATCATGTCCATTTTGCCATTCATCATGATTCAGACCTATATGGCACGTATGAAACCGTCTGCTTGCATTGCAAGACCTTTTCTTAGAATAACATTAAGGATTATGGCATCTGTGTCAATTTTGCTACGAGAAAATTGACTGTTGTTGTGTCCAAACAGCACTGGCATAAGGAAACCACCATATAGTTGGATATTGTAATGAAACCCTGAGTATCAGTAATCACTAGTATGCTGATGCCACTCAAGTAAATAACAAATACATTTGCAGACTCAGCAATATGTCACATATACTACCTACTTCTATCAACTTCAAGCTTGGATGGCTCATAGGAAACTTAAACTGAATCCCAAGATGCAGATTTTCATATGAATCATTTCAACCTCGAAAAAAGCTGTGTCTGATAAACGGCTCAATAATCTACTATGACAGAATATGTACACTACCAAATGAGTCTTTTCATGGCTGCAACACCCTTCCTCCCAAATGGAGCATCACAAATGCTGAGGAGGCATTTGCTCTTTTCCAAATTGGCTATAGGGACATTCCATTTGGAAGACTCCCAGCAATCAATCACATTCCTTAAATGAAGTACTTCATGCTCCAGTCAAATTGCTATGCAAGGATGCTTATTGCACATGCAAAAGAGCACACATTACATATAAGACCCTATGAGTGCACAAATATACATCTAATAAATGCATTATTTTATAAGGGCTAAAACCACAACAGGTCGAAAAAGAACTTTGTATAGAGAGTTCTAATTTCAAAATAGAGTGAACCTCTCACTCTATGTCATTACAGCCATCCAAAGATCTTAACCTTTCAGCTACACATCACTGACCTCAGATGTACTTGTCAAATTAATTCAATGGAAGTAAAACAAGACTGAGACACCCAGCCTGCATGAAGAAGTCTATTGCTGCCACTAGCACAGAGCCCCATCATTGTGAGACACTTCCACTGGGACAGTTAAAGCTATACAGGACACTGATATTTGAATATTGACAGAGAAAGAATGATTAAGATGAGCAAATTGACACTGTACCCAGAAGCAGTGACACAAACTGACAAAGGGGCACATCGACATGCAGATACTGTCTGGCACACAGATATTGGATAATGATGTGGGGACACTGATGAATGGACTTTGTGACTAACACTAGGAGACACTATGTGACACTGACTTTGAGCTTGCAGATAGATGCAGACAGTGTTATTGACAAGGGGACTGAAAGTTACACAATATCATCATTTGAACATTAGAACATTGGCACACTAATGCATGGACAGAAAGACCAGGCCTGTGAGATAGACCAGGAGACCATGTACACTTGGAACAATGGCATAAAAACAAGCAAGCCTATGGTCAAAACTAAGCAACATTGTTCTTTAATAGAACTTAGCACTAAGAGGGCATAACACTGGCATATACTGTTCATCAGTAATACTTCCTAATCGCTTTTTGAGACATTGTGATATCCTGTCACCCTTCAAACACAATGACACCTCAGCCTGCCCAAAACAACCAAAACCCTGCGTCGGCAAATGTAAATTCCCAGAATGCACCTTTTCGGTGTCCAGCATTGCAAGACCACAGGCTTTCTGCTGTCACAGTAAACATAAGGGGAGTTTCAATCAGTCAAGGCTTAAGGCATTTGAAGGAGAAAATAGACTAATATTTCTGCTGTTATTGGAAGCTTCTTCATCATTTGAACTGCACTGTCTGCCTTATGACCAGTAACTTTGGAAGCACATACAGAAGCCACAAAAATAGACCAATAGAGAGTGAGTCACGGGACCCAAAATGTACCACCCCCACTTCTTGCTTGTGGTCTGTGGTCCAAGCAGTGCCTAATGTACAAAAATCCCTGCAGAAGCCAAAGGTGTTTTTTGAAGGCCAACAAAGCATTACTGAATGGCAAATATCAAGGTTGCCTAGATGTGATTCCACCTTCTGTCTCTTTCTTCCACCATCCTATACTTCATGTATTGTTTTCATACTCTTGGAGGCTCTTTTTCATTCTTGCTGTCTCCTGTATTACTGTTTCCAAATTGTTCTCTTCCACCTTTTGTATTCTTTCCACTCTTTTGTTCTGGGTCAGAGTCTAATGATGGAAATTAAGCCTGTGCCCCCGGCAATGAGTGCTGGAACCCACCGTCTCCAAAAAGTATCGCAAAGTAAGCACTGGGCCCATGCTCTAGAGTGATGCTTGTGCAACCGCCTGGTTAGTGTTTTGCTCCTTTGATTGCAAAAAGTTGGCAAACTGCTAAATTTACTCCTTGGGGTGTGTTTTTGCTTCCCTAACAACCTATGCCTACCACCAAGAGGACTGTGACAAGATACAGGACTTATTTTTAACCAAGGTTATAGAGATTATTAGGGAAGTAGGCACTACTCATATTAGTCGGTGTCCTTTCCCGGTGCTTGACCCACCAGACTTTGAGGGAAGCACACTTTCTGTCTTCCCTGCTCTTGATGTAAATAGTTTAGTCCATATTATGACTAATGTAAAGTCTGGGTCACCGGAAGACCCTTGCCCTCCCAGGGTGCTCAAAACTGTCCTCCCAGTGGTGGGGCAAGAGATATTGGCCCTATTGAACTTGTCCTTGGCAACAGGGAAGGCCCCACATAAATTCAAGGAAGCTATGGTAACCCCCCTGTAAAGAAAGCAGGGGCAGACTCGAAGAATCCAATAATTTTCGACCTATCTCCAGACTGCCATACCTGGCTAAAGTGCTTGAGCAACATGTGCTTAGAGTGCTCTCATCAGTTTTGGAAGAGGATCAGCTGCTACATGCCAGGAAAGCGGGATTTAGAGCCCACAATAGCACTGAGTTGGTGATGCTCTCAGTGCTAGATGAGCTACGAATAACAGCTGATAGGAAGTCTCCTTCGGTGCTGAGCCTATTGGATCTCTGAGCCACGTTTGACACGGTGAACCACGTGCAACTGGTGGATTGTGTCCGTCGGAGTTACTGGGACAGTCTTCCAATGGATTGCTTCCTTTTTGGAGGGTCAGCCCCAAAAGGTCCAAATAGGGGAACGTAAATCTAGTCTTGGCGCCTTGCCATCGGGAGTTCCACAGGGCTCTGCGTTGTCCCCTCCGCTTTTCAATATTTATCTCCAGCTTTTGATAGCAACATTGGCTAAACTGAATTGTCAGATATGTAACTATGCCGACGCTACTCAACTTATTGTCGGCATTGATAATTCTTCTCAGGCACAGCTCAAGGTACAGAACATCCTTCGGTTTACTATGAATTGGATGACTCTGAATTCACTTAAAGTAAATCCGGATAAGACGGAGGTCCTTGCTATTGCTACTGGGAGTAGCACCTGGTCCAGTCTCTTCTGGCCACAAGAGCTTGGCACTACTCCGATACAGGTGCCAGCAGTGAAGAGCTGGGTATCAGGTTAGACTCCAAGTTAACAATGGATAACCAGCTAGCTGCTGTAGTGGGGAGCTGTGTGGGATTGATGAGGCAGTTGAGGAAACTTGTACCCTAGCATGCTTCCATCCTGCATGCAACACAAGCACCCTTGCACCACGATGCAAGGGTGCCTGCATTGGCGCTAGTCTGCCAAAAGGGCTCCAGCACTGGTTAAAAGGCAGGAATGTGCCATATTGCATTAAACATGGAACATTTCTGCCCTTTCCCTGCCATGCAGTGCAGCACAACAAGGTGACTTGCTGTGCTGCACTGCATTACAAACTCATAAATAGACCCCAAAGTGTGTTTACCCTGGGCATAAAACAACCTTTTTTACGCTTTGCTGATAACACAGGGACTCTGTAAACTAGACTGCATAAAAAGGAGCAAGATAAGATTAAAGTAAGCCCTTAAGCAGAGTAATTCCGTCCACGATGTGGCAGATTGCGAGGACCTGGACAGTGAAACAAAAGTTGTCTGAAGGTAGGCAAGGCTTGATTCTGTAGGTGAGGCTTCATTAGGAGCACTCTGTAATTTGATTTTTTTATGGTCCTTGAAATTGATGCTGGGGTCTAATAGGCAAGAGAAGACACAAGGATGAACCAGTGAAGGGTTATTTCGAAAATCAAACATGGATTTGGTGAAGTCAATTGTAATTAATTTGTTTCTGTCTGGAAGTAACAGAGTGATTGATTGCCAAATGGTGCCTGATATTCCCATGCTGAGTTTTAGGGTTGCTTACAGGACTTGATAGCGAGTGTGATCGAAAGTCCTACTAGGTACAGGAGTGCTAAGAATTTGATGTCTCTGTTACTTGTATCTTGAGGAATCCCTCCACTGCCCGTATGGTTGTACTTGGAAAGTCAAGATTAAAATTCCTGAAGGTGTTGGTATGAGTCAATATACTTTTGGAGGAGGATGACAGCTTCTCTATAAGTCAATGTCCTTACTGAGAGGAGCTGGAGAATGGATTGGCATTTGGTATATTTGTCAGAGTTAATTATTTCAGTTGGAGGGGGATTTTGTCATTTTTATGGGGAAGGAAAGGTGCCTGTTAGATGACAGGAGTTGGCAATGTCAAGGAAGAGGGATTAGAAGAGACGTTACTTGCCCGCTGACCTAGACAGAGGTATTAACAAACAACTCCTCACAAGTTTGGCACCTCCTTAGGTTTAAGAAATTGACTCTCTGACCTGTGACTGTGTAAACTAATGTGTACATTAATTGATAATTAATGATATTGACTCTCTGACCTGCGAATGAGTGAAATGATTGATAAGTTATTTTATGCAATTGTTGGACCTGGCCTTTCTTCAGGGTCACCCCAGATGTGTGCCTTTCTCTGCCTTTCTTTGTTAAAATTGTGTTTGTTGATTTTTAGTACTCTGTGCACTTTTGTCCTGCTAACCAGTTGTAAAGTGGGTGTGTTATCTCCCTAACATACATCAAGATTGACCAACACCTGATTGGTACATTTATTTTACTTGTAGGTCCATTGTTTATGGTACTACATTTACCCGGGACCTTTAAGTTAAATGCTGCTAGTGGGCTGCAGCACGCATTGTTCCACCCACTAAGGTAACCTTTTTAAAACAAGTCCCAAGCCTACCCTGCCTTTTGTCACCCTAAACAGTTTGGATCCAGGGTCAGGGGAAGGAGTAGAACTGACCAGAAGCAGTTTTTGGAGTAGGTCAGGGAATGCACCCACACCAAGGCTGGCACCAGGTATAAAAATGGGACTTCAGACCATCTCATCAGAATGGACCTGTGGTAGATTCAGAAGAAGGACTGCCCTGCCGCCAGAAGAACAGCCCTGTTGCTGGAAATACTGACTTGCTCTCTGAAGAAGGAAGATTGAATCTGCTTGCCTTCATCCGAGGCTCCCTAGAGTCAACTTAAGGGTCAGTTGACTGACCTTCTGTGTTAGCTACAGGGACACAACAAGCTTTCAGAGGCCATTGCAACAGCCCAGCTAACCAGCACCAATTGGGCCAGCCTGAGCCTTGCTGCTAGTTTCTGCTGGAGTGAATCCTGATCCCCTCAGGTCATGGATGCTTGACTGGAATCAGAGCTCCTCCTGAACAAAAGTTGGAAATCCTGAAGTTTGGCCTCCTCACAACTGTGAAGCTACCTCTTCGCACCAAGAATGGACTGCCCGTGACAACCACTAAAGAGAAGCTCCATTGGGACCTGCTCTTGCACTGACAGCAACAGTCTGTGACGACTGGCAATGTAGGACCTGTACTTTGCGCTGACAGCAACAGTCTGCGATGAGCAACCAACACAAAGATACAGCAATGACCTGCTCAGCGCTCTACAACAATGACCTCCTTCAATGCTCTACTTGCTCTCCATGTCAAAAACCTCATCCGCACAACCTTCTCCAGCACTAAAGAAATTGCCGAATTTGAGAATCTCTTCAGCTGACTAACCGACCGACCATGCTCCATCGCGGTTGGCCTGAACTTGGGGCTTCCCCTCAGTCTAGCACAACCAGATAACCGCAAGGGACATTTTGTGCATCTTGGCATTATTTATACTAAAAACTTAAATCAGTACCTCCAGATCTACTGATTAGATTTTGTTAGTGTTGGTATCCTTTTATTTATTAACAATTACTCTATTTTTCAAAATTTAATTGTGATTTTTTTTTTGTTATGTTTTCACTATATTTCTATTTCTGTGCTGCATAAATACTTTACGCATTGCCTCTAAGTTAAGCTTGTTTTGTGACAAGCTATCAGAAGGATAAACACAGGTTAATTTAGTGACTTTTGTGGTTTACCCTGGAAAGGATTGTGGTTGTTGCTCGAGTAGGGATTTCACACCTCTCATCCAATTAACCCAATTTCTTACCGTGATTATTATTTGTTTATTTGTAAATACACTATTACCTGGGAGGGTATCCTGATGCTGGGCAGGTGATATTCAACCATTCGAATAAGTAAGAAAGTATGCTGTTCCTAAAGAGAATTACTGGTGAAAAAAGAGATAAATGAGTCCCTGAGGTCAGGAGGAAAATCCTCCTTTAGGAAAAAGACCCTCACACACCCGGCAGACTAGCTGTCATATGTCGTCAGCATGTGGCCCAGATGTAAAGTGTCATCATCGGGTCTGCTCCGAATCGGGGCGGCGCTGCAATCCCCGATCGGCGACCCCAATGGCGCCTTTTAATGGAGATCTTTATTCCATAGTTGCCGGTGGGTGAATGCAGGTGAGGGCCTTCAAGTGAGAAGTGTGTGGTGAGGGGAGTGTATTAAAAATAAGTAGTGGGGAACCTGAATGGTGTTTATTAAATGACTGTGGTCCCACTCTTACACTAAAAACATTAGAGTGCGTAATATTACAGTTAGATTGACTGTATTACGCTGTGGTCATAGATGGTCAACATGTTTCTTGCTTAAGTAAAGTAACCGCAATTCTTCAGGACCATGTGATTCACACACTCATTGGTAGTGGTAGTGGCTTAATTTTGACACTTACCACACATACAGCACCCTAATAAGTGGTGACTAGTGCAGGTTAGGAAACAATGCCCTTCACCGCCCTTGATCCACGCCGACTCGGGGTCCCCCGAGTCGGCGTGGATCAAGGGTAGGTGGATAGGCGTCCTGTACTACGGACTTCTGACACTGTACTATCCGGTGTCTGCCTCCAGCGCCAGCTCGTTGGATTTTACAGCCCTGCAGTGAAGGGCATTGTTTCCTAACCTGCACTAGTCACCACTTATTAGGGTGCTGTATGTGTGGTAAGTGTCAAAATTAAGCCACTACCACTACCAATGAGTGTGTGAATCACATGGTCCTGAAGAATTGCGGTTACTTTACTTAAGCAAGAAACATGTTGACCATCTATGACCACAGCGTAATACAGTCAATCTAACTGTAATATTACGCACTCTAATGTTTTTAGTGTAAGAGTGGGACCACAGTCATTTAATAAACACTTTCAGGTTCCCCACTACTTATTTTTAATACACTCCCCTCACCACACACTTCTCACTTGAAGGCCCTCACCTGCATTCACCCACCGGCAACTATGGAATAAAGATCTCCATTAAAAGGCGCCATTGGGGTCGCCGATCGGGGATTGCAGCGCCGCCCCGATTCGGAGCAGACCCGATGATGACACTTTACATCTGGGCCACATGCTGACGACATATGACAGCTAGTCTGCCGGGTGTGTGAGGGTCTTTTTCCTAAAGGAGGATTTTCCTCCTGACCTCAGGGACTCATTTATCTCTTTTTTCACCAGTAATTCTCTTTAGGAACAGCATACTTTCTTACTTATTCGAGTACATCTGGGCTATGTATGCTGGACCTGTCATAAACAGCCCCTGTTCCTCCTCTTTTTAAGTACGATATTCAACCATTACCTAGGGTGGAAAGGGCCTATCTAAATGTTCAGCTTCTTGAGGAACTCAAGAAGTGAGGAGGATGTTATTCTATATTGATTTGTACAGTGCACTAATCACCCAAGAGGATGTGTAGTGGCAGGTCATTCCACGCTTTAGGGGCAATGTAGGAGAAGGCCAGACCTCCCAGATCTTGTTTTGCGTATACATGGTGTATGAAAGTCATTCTTTTTTTGCCCTGATCACCCATATCTTTTGGGGGATGCTGGTGGTTACTGACTCTGAATGTGCCCTGGCTTTGCTAACCAGGCACAGGGCCAGTGCTCTGTCCTCTAAAGGTATATGGTAATTGATATAATTCCAATTGGCCAAGAAAACTTCCTGTAAGTCCCTAGTATATGGTAGGGCATGTAGGTTTTGATACCCAAGTGGACTTAATGCACTTAAGTGTGCACTGCTGAACTGTCTAGTGTCATTTAAAAGCTAGACCTGCCTTGCAGCCTCGTTTTAAAATAAAATGTGTCTAAATTCAACTTTGGGATTAAACCTACTTTCAAAGTCCAAAACTATCTTTTTATAACTTATAAGTCACCCCTAAGGTCTGCCCTAGGTGCCCCAAGAGTAGGGTATGTTGTTATAGAAAGCAGGGGCAATTTAAAGTATGTTTTATATGCCCTAGTGGGAAAAGCAGCCAAAGCCATTTTTCCTGTTGTAGTGCTGCTAGCCCTCTAGGCTAACATGGTAAGGCTTTATCAAACTTGATAAAGTCTAACTTATGATTGGAGCTAGCTAGCAATATCATTCAACGTGTCAAAATAATGGTTACAATGAATTCAATACCTTGCCACGGTCAGATTTATTATAGCTATTACAGGACAGTTACTTTAGAACTTACTATCCTGAATGTTGGACTTGGCCCTTCTGGCAGGTTCACCCCTGAACTTTTTGCTTTTACTGGTGACCTGGTGGTAGTGATTTTTGGTTTCTGCGCACTTTCCCTGTGTCCCAGAGTAAAGTGCGTGTGCACTCTGAGTGCATGTGGTGAGATAGGCCTGCCCTCCCATAGGAATGCATGGGGAATGTATGTTCCCTGGTAGTTCCTGATGCGTGGGGTGTGCAGGGTCGAGTCTGGTATGTACAGATTCGTGTGATGAAATGCTGTGCGATGATGTGTGCGGCGTGCATGTAGCTAGTGTGGAAGTGCCACTTCTAGACTCTGGCATAAATGTGCAGTGACTGCCTGTCGCGTGATTGGCTGGCTGAGGTCAGGTGACGGGCTAGGTAATCCCAGAGTCAGGAGGAGTCACCCAGTGGTGAATAGGGAGATCAGCAGCTAGATGGGTGGGAGGAGTACACCTGGGTCCTGAATAGGGCTGGGCTTTCCCCACACAATGCTGGCTCCGCCCCCTGTCGTGAGATTGATGACCCTAGCCCTGCCAGTGAATAGAGTGAGGGGCTGAGCACATCAAGGGTGCTCCCCAACCAGCTGCGACTGGTTTTCCCCCTCACCCTGAACCAAGAACAAAGGGTTTTACAGTATAAGAAGGGGCTGTGTCCCCTTACAATTTGTTCTCTTCCAGGATCCTGCCTGAGGGGGGCTGCTGCTGGACCAGAGGACCGCCACTTGGACTACCTCCCTGCCTGGAGGCCCAGTGAGCTGGCTCTGGGTCCAGCCTTGCCCCCCACCCCTGCCTTGCTGCATGCAGGGGAGAACTTTGCTGGACTTTGTGGTTATTCTCCCCTAAAGCGCTGTGAGCGCTTTATTTGTGTCCCTAAGCACCTGGAAGCGCTTTGATTTGCCTTTAGCGCTCAGGAGCGCTGTATTGCTGCACGCCGGTGCCCACCCGGCGTTTGCCCCGACATTGCCATGGTCATCGGCGGGTGCCCACCCCATTTAATTAATTGTTTCAATCGCGGGTGCCCACCCCGCTTAGTTCCACCTATTTCAATTTTAAAACGAAGGCGGGAGCCCACCCCACGCTTCGGAGAAAGCCAAGAGAATCACCGCCGCGGCCGGGCTTACCGGAAGTCAGGCAGGCCGAGGGCGGGCCTCCGGGACAGTCTGGACCGGAAATAGGAGGGCGGGAGCCTACCCCGCCTCCCACCAAAGACTCGCGGACTAGCGGCTAGTATTGAGCCCTGGAGCAGGCAGGAGCCTACCCTGCGCCCCGGGGCACTCGCCCTTAAGAGAAGCGGACGGGAGCCTACCCCGTGCTCCAGGTAAGACGTGCGGCGACTTCCCCTGCAGGGCTCCCGTGAGTGGGGAGAGCCCTGCATAACTGAGAAGCCCCGCGCCAAGACCAGAAGCACCGCCAGAGTCCCGGTGAGTGGGGGCAGCCTTTGTTGTGCTCGGAGCGAGTGCGCTCCACCGGGGGCATTACTCTTGTCGAGCCCCGCGAGGCTCCCACGATTGGTGGCATTAGTACTTAAGAGTCCAGAGGGACTCCAACAACGAGGCCTATTTGTTCACGAGCCGTGAAGGCTCCAACGCGGCATCAGTGGTTTCCTGAGCACTGAGAAGGCTCCAAAGATGGGGCACGTTGTTCTTGAGCCACGGAGGCTCTAGGGGGCATTTCGCATTATTTCTCGAGCCTAGAGGGCTCCAACGTTACGGGGGCATTATTGTTTTAGAGCCCAGAGAGGCTCCAAGTGCGACAGATTGGGGGTAAAGGCACAGTGGTGCCCACGCTCCTTTTCCCAGCTGCCCAGCACTTAGTGGGCAGCTGCAACGTGTAGGTTGTGCCTTGTGCGCCCTGGTTTGCGCAGCCTGCGCAGGCGCGCCCTGACTCTGCTGGACACAGGGTGTCCTAGCCCCGACAAGGCCAGTTGGCCTAGGGACTGCCACAGGTGGTGGCTAATGTGAGTTTTGCGCTATTGTTCCTAAACCTGCACCTCTGAATGTGTTTTTATGCGTCATGTGCCTTGTGTTTACACCTCTGAATGTGTTGTGATGCATCATGTATATTGAGCTTATACCCCTACAGGTATTGTGATACTTAGGTGCTTGTTTTCTCCTAGTACAGGTGGTGCAGTGAGGTCCTGGTTCCCTGCGTGACATTTTCCTAAGGTGGTTAGGGTTGCGTAGGTGGTACTTACCGGTTACCAGTAGTTACTGGTTGTGTGCTACCTTTTCTATTGAGTGCTACAGTAATTTGATATCCTATGTTCTAAGTGCTAAGTTCTAAAAGTGCTAATTCCTGACAGTGGTCCATGTGGCCCTGTCCCCTGTACAAATAATCCCTTGTAAATTCTGCCCGTGCCTGTTGGCACATTG
Source organism: Triturus cristatus (assembly GCF_964204655.1). Classification (NCBI taxonomy): domain Eukaryota; kingdom Metazoa; phylum Chordata; class Amphibia; order Caudata; family Salamandridae; genus Triturus; species Triturus cristatus. The sequence continues at coordinate 239,334,549 of NC_140588.1, forward strand.
TAAAGTGTGTGTTATTATCTAATGTGTGTTGGTATAATACAAAGGCTATTTTTATATAATACCTTGTGTGGAGTTTCCTTTGTGGTAGCCTTGGGTGTTGTTGCTGGGTGCGCGCGCAAACGCTTTACACATTGCCTCCGGGATAAGCCTGACTGCTCGTGCCAAGCTACCAAGGGGGTGAGCAGGGGTTATCTTTGGCGTGTAACTTCCCAGCCCTGACTAGAGTGGTGGTTTCTGCCTGGCTTTGGGGCAAGCCCTAGCCAACCAGAAATCCCATTTCTAACACTGAAGTTACCTAAAGCAGCCCTCTTCTGATTGCTCAGCCTTTGCCAGGCTGAGCCAAGCTGCTTCCTGAGTAGGTGTGATGAGGCCTGGGGAAGAAACAATAAAGCCTTTTAGCCTTTTAGTGAGAGGATATTTGCTTAGTGGAGAAGCCTGAGAGAGGAAGGGGACTAGGGAGACAAGCTGGATTTCAATGGCAGGAGAACAGTTGTCACCGTACCCAGGCCAGCCCCCACTTCCTTGATCCCAAGTCAGATGGGAGCCCCCTAATTAGATTATGGGAGGGGCTGTAAGGGGAGGGTAGTCAGTTGTTAGCCACACATTTGACTTGGGACACACACACCAATGAGTGATTTTCTCAATTTAGATTTTTGGGAGCAGTGCATTCTGGGTCACAAATATGCCACACTTCATAGGGAGTGGTTATAGCAGAGGGAGGTTACTTTACTCCTATTGTTTGGGGTGTCTCCCACTTTTGCTAGCCCATAATAGAGGATAAATATGGGAGAACTGCAGGAGCTTCTCAGAACACTGCCTGGAACAAAAGAAGAAGACGGACTGCCCTTCTGGAGCCTTGGACTGCACCACAGGACAGAAGACTTGCGCTCAGGAGGACTGCACCTGCTGCACTCCCAAGGCTCCAAAAAGAAAGGACTGTGCCTGACTCAAAGGAAAAGGAGTATACTCCCTGAGGAGAAAAAGAGTTCCAAAGGTTCACCAAGGGATCGCACTCCAGCAGGCCGCCATCGTCAAATTGCTGTCCAGATCCAAGATTCCCGAGTACTCAACGTTGAAGAAAAAGCGCTAAGAAAGAGACTAAGCCAAAAGGTAAACTTTTAACTGGAACCAAGCCCTCAACCTATTCGGCCTGTACTCCATCGTAGTTGGCCTAAAACTTTGACTTCGTCCCAGTCCAGTGGGAACAGATGGCCACGAGTGGTGCTTTAAGCTTTTTGGCGCTAGAATGTAGAGTTTCTGGTTTATTCTTTAAAAAATTAATATCTCTTATTCCCTACTCTGGATTTTTTTTGTTTTTGTGTCATTTCTAAGATGAAAGTATGTTCTATATTTATAAATTGTTGATTTTTATTGTGCTTTTACTTATTTACTGTTTTGGTGATAATAAATGTTTTAGGTACTCCTGCTTTCTAAGTTAAATCCAAGCTTCTCGTTTGCCAAGCAAGGGTTGAGCAAGAATTAATGTATTGAGACTTGACTGGACCTATTAGTGAGTGAGGCATTATTACTAGCTGAAGGTGAGTATCCCCACCAACTAATAATCCACTTTCCTACACGTGGGATTTATGCAAGTTGGAGTCCGGTCAAGTGGAGGTGTCTGGAAGTTTTGTGAAAGGAAAGGGGACTATTCAGGTAGGCAGGACCAATTTTGTATAGTGCTTTTAAGGCATGGATCAGGAATTTTAACTGTGAATGCATTTGTATTGGGAGAAAGTGGAGCTGATTGAGGTGTGGTTTTATGTGAATATTGTGGGGGAGGTTGAGCATGAATCTGGCTGCCTATTTCTGGATGTTGTCTTATGATGTGTTTCTTGCTGGTTTCAACAGAGAGTGGATATAGCTTGCTAGTGACGAGGGCATGTGTGATGGTTCTGTGGGTGTTGCTTAGGAGCCACTTGAATATTTTCCTCAACATTTTCATAGTGGGGAAGCAGGATGCTGTGACAGCATTAACGTGTGCGATCATGTCCATTTTGCCATTCATCATGATTCAGACCTATATGGCACGTATGAAACCGTCTGCTTGCATTGCAAGACCTTTTCTTAGAATAACATGAAGGATTATGGCATCTGTGTCAATTTTGCTACGAGAAAATTGACTGTTGTTGTGTCCAAACAGCACTGGCATAAGGAAACCACCATATAGTTGGATATTGTAATGAAACCCTGAGTATCAGTAATCACTAGTATGCTGATGCCACTCAACTAAATAACAAATACATTTGCAGACTCAGCAATATGTCACATATACTACCTACTTCTATCAACTTCAAGCTTGGATGGCTCATAGGAAACTTAAACTGAATCCCAAGATGCAGATTTTCATATGAATCATTTCAACCTCGAAAAAAGCTGTGTCTGATAAACGGCTCAATAATCTACTATGACAGAATATGTACACTACCAAATGAGTCTTTTCATGGCTGCAACACCCTTCCTCCCAAATGTAGCATCACAAATGCTGAGGAGGCATTTGCTCTTTTCCAAATTGGCTATTGGGACATTCCATTTGGAAGACTCCCAGCAATCAATCGCATTCCTTAAATGAAGTACTTCATGCTCCAGTCAAATTGCTATGCAAGGATGCTTATTGCACATGCAAAAGAGCACACATTACATATAAGACCCTATGAGTGCACAAATATACATCTAATAAATGCATTATTTTATAAGGGCTAAAACCACAACAGGTCGAAAAAGAACTTTGTATAGAGAGTTCTAATTTCAAAATAGAGTGAACCTCTCACTCTATGTCATTACAGCCATCCAAAGATCTTAACCTTTCAGCTACACATCACTGACCTCAGATGTACTTGTCAAATTAATTCAATGGAAGTAAAACAAGACTGAGACACCCAGCCTGCATGAAGAAGTCTATTGCTGCCACTAGCACAGAGCCCCATCATTGTGAGACACTTCCACTGGGACAGTTAAAGCTATACAGGACACTGATATTTGAATATTGACAGAGAAAGAATGATTAAGATGAGCAAATTGACACTGTACCCAGAAGCAGTGACACAAACTGACAAAGGGGCACATCGACATGCAGATACTGTCTGGCACACAGATATTGGATAATGATGTGGGGACACTGATGAATGGACTTTGTGACTAACACTAGGAGACACTATGTGACACTGACTTTGAGCTTGCAGATAGATGCAGACAGTGTTATTGACAAGGTACTGAAAGTTACACAATATCATCATTTGAACATTAGAACATTGGCACACTAATGCATGGACAGAAAGACCAGGCCTGTGAGATAGACCAGGAGACCATGTACACTTGGAACAATGGCATAAAAACAAACAAGCCTATGGTCAAAACTAAGCAACATTGTTCTTTAATAGAACTTAGCACTAAGAGGGCATAACACTGGCATATACTGTTCATCAGCAATACTTCCTAATCGCTTTTTGAGACATTGTGATATCCTGTCACCCTTCAAACACAATGACACCTCAGCCTGCCCAAAACAACCAAAACCCTGCGTCGGCAAATGTAAATTCCCAGAATGCACCGTTTCGGTGTCCAGCATTGCAAGACCACATGCTTTCTGCTGTCACAGTAAACAAAAGGGGAGTTTTAATCAGTCAAGGCTTAAGGCATTTGAAGGAGAAAATAGACTATTATTGCTGCTGTTATTGGAGGCTTCTTCATCATTTAAGCTGCACTGTCTGCCTTATGACCAGTAACTTTGGAAGCACATACAGAAGCCACAAAAATAGACCAATAGAGAGTGAGTCACGGGACCCAAAATGTACCATCCCCACTTCTTGCTTGTGGTCTGTGGTCCAAGCAGTGCCTAATGTACAAAAATCACTGCAGAAGCCAAAGGTGTTTTTTGAAGGCCAACAAAGCATTACTGAATGGCAAATATCAAGGCTGCCTAGATGTGATTCCACCTTCTGTCTCTTTCTTCCACCATCCTATACTTCATGTATTGTTTTCATACTCTTGGAGGCTCTTTTTCATTCTTGCTGTCTCCTGTTTTACTGTTTCCAAATTGTTCTCTTCCACCTTTGGTATTCCTTCCACTCTTTTGTTCTGGGTCAGAGTCTAATGATGGAAATTAAGCCTGTCCCCCCGCAAATGAGTGCTGGAACCCACCGTCTCCAAAAAGCGTCGCAAAGTAAGCCCTGGGCCCATGCTCTAGAACGATGCTTGTACAACTGCCTGGTTAGTGTCTTGCTCCTTTGATTACAAAAAGTTGGCAAACTGCTAAATTTACTCCTTGGGGTGTGTTTTTGCTTCCCTAACAACCTATGCCTACCACCAAGAGGACTGCGACAAGATACAGGACTTATTTTTAACCAAGGTTATAGAGATCATTAGGGAAGTAGGCACTACTCATATTAGTCAGTGCCCTTTCCCGGTGCTTGACCCACCAGACTTTGAGGGAGGCACACTTTCTGTCTTCACTGCTCTTGATATAAATAGTTTAGTCCGTATTATGACTAATGTAAAGTCTGGGTCACCGGAAGACCCTTGCCCTCCTAGGGTGCTCAAAACTGTCCTCCCAGTGGTAGGGCAAGAGATATTGGCCCTATTGAACTTGTCCTTGGCAACAGGGAAGGCCCCACATAAATTCAAGGAAGCCATGGTAACCCCTCTGTAAAGAAAGCAGGGGCAGACCCGAAGAATCCAAGAATTTTCGACCTATCTCCAGACTGCCATACCTGGCTAAAGTGCTTGAGCAACATGTGCTTAGAGTGCTCTCATCAGTTATGGAAGAGGATCAGCTGCTACATGCCAGGCAAGCTGGATTTAGAGCCCACAATAGCACTGAGTTGGTGATGTTCTCAGTGCTAGATGAGCTACGGATAACAGCTGATAGGAAGTCTCCTTCGGTGCTGATCCTATTGGATCTCTGAGCCACGTTTGACACGGTGAACCACGTGCAACTGGTGGATTGTGTCTGTCGGCTGGGAGTTACTGGGACAGTCCTCCAATGGATTGCTTCCTTTTTGGAGGGTCAGTCCCAAAAGGTCCAAATAGGGGAACGTAAATCTAGTCTTGGCGCCTTGCCATGGGGAGTTCCGCAGGGCACTGCGTTGTCCCCTCTGCTTTTCAATATTTATCTCCAGCCTTTGATAGCAACATTGGCTAAACTGGATTGTCAGATATATAACTATGCCGACGCTACTCAACTAATTGTCGGCATTGTTATTCTTCTCAGGCACAGCTCAAGGTACAGAACATCCTTCGGTTTACTATGAATTGGATGACTCTGAATTCACTTAAAGTAAATCCGGATAAGACGGAGGTCCTTGCTATTGCTACTGGGAGTAGCACCTGGTCCAGTCTCTTCTGGCCACAAGAGCTTGGCACTATTCCGATACAGGTGCCAGCAGTGAAGAGCCTGGGTATCAGGTTAGACTCCAAGTTAACAATGGATAACCAAGCAGCTGCTGTAGTGGGGAGCTGTGTGGGATTGATGAGGCAGTTGAGGAAACTTGTACCCTTGCTGTCTTTCGCCGCCATGCGTACTGTGGTGTCGGCTTTTATCCTGTCACGCCTGGATTACGGCAACGCAGTATACCCAGGACTCCACGATAAACTTCTGGGGAAACTTCAGGTGGTTTTAAAGGATGCAGCGAGACTGATCCTTAAACTGCTGAGAAGAACACATGCCACACCATTGCTACGGCAGTTACACTGGCTTCCTATTAAGCAGAGGGTCAGGTTTAAGGGCCTGTGCATTGCACATAAGGCTAAGTATGGAGCGGCGCCTAACTACATCAAAAACCGTCTGAAGCCTTATGTGCCTGGCCATTGTCTTCGTTCATCAGGGACACACTTGCTGGCCTGTCCGCGCTTTTCCAGAACCACCTTGGGGGCACGTGCCTTCTCGGCTGTGGTTCCCCAGATCTGGAATAAATTACCAGAAAGTCTGCATGGGGAGACGACTCTCCTTCCATTTAGGAAAAAACTCAAGACCATCCTGTTTACCGAGGCGTTTGGATACGTTCACCCCAAATCTGCCCTATCTTCAAGTGTTATGACATCCCGGGTCCATGGTAATAGCGCTTAGAGACCGTTGGTGATTTGGTGCTTTACAAATATAATCTAACAATAACAATAACAAGAGTCAGGTGCAGTCAGCACAGTGCTAACTTATAGGGAAACAATAACTTAGAGACCGTTGGTGATTTGGCGCTTTACATATATAATCTAACAATAACAATAACAAGAGTAGGGAAACAATAACTTTTGTATACATCATGTCTGTCTACTGAAACCTGTGCCAATGTGTTAGAAATGCCTTTAAAACCCATTCAATTGTTGTCAAAGGTTAGTATTAAAATATGCTTTGAAAGCAGCATTTGTCACAAATGTTAATGGAGAATAAACAGCCTCATTTATAATTGCATTTATATTCTATTACATTTTTTCTCCAAAAGTGACTTCAAAACAACAATTGCCACTTAATTCCTGAAAGTGTTTCCAATGTTCCTTTTTCAATCTAATTTTAAGAGTACCATTTCCTACTGCTTATCACAAGGTAGTGCCAAATGTGCTGCATTCTTTAAACCAGTCTTTAAACCTTCCCTATATTTTACCTTTTTTAAATTGGTAATTTGGGAGTGTCATATCCCCGTTCATCCCGTGGCCCATGTACGCTGTAATTTTCCTTTGGGGCCAGCCCCCCAAAACATCAACCCCTAATTTCGGGTCTTTGTTTGGAAATCTTTATCACTGAGTTGTATATAAAGGGCTTTCCCATCTTCAGGAGTTCGGTCCATGAGAGAGGAAACCATCAATACACTAATACAAATAAACTATTACAATAACTGTGGCGATATTTAATAAAGTCATCAAGTGATATTTTGAATTAACTACTTATACTTGCTTCTTCTGATTGGCTCTGTTTGGAATAAGCAAGAAACTCTAAATTGATGTGCAGGCATTAGTGTTAATTTACGTCAAGGATGACTACTGTCTTCCAGACTGAAGGGTACCGTTTAAAATTTGAGTGGTGCAAATTTATATTTTTAATAAGCATGAACCATTGAATTGACTGTACAAACGTTTGTAATTATTTATGCCAAGGATCACTATTGTTTTCCAGAATGTAAATCCCTTGGATAAATGTTTATGCTTCTCCATGGCACCCAGATCCTACATTTCATATTATAAACGTTTGTTGTACAATATCCTGAGCATATTTATAATAGGAATACGTTCTTTATGGACGACTTCTCGAAAGATGAATGCTGTTTATGGTAAAAAACAAAGTTGAATGTGTGCCTTTATAACATTACCTGTCATGCTCCACTCCATAGTGGGGTTGCAACCTTTATTGCACACACCCATTAATTTTGAGACTCTCACATTTACTAAGTAACCTTCATTTTCTTCTAGTTCTTCCCTCTTACGAATTCATAATTTAGCTTATGATACATACAAGGTCATAGTACAAAATTGTAATTGCATGAACGTGTAGAATTGTATTGTCCAAGTAATGCATCTACAATGTCACAGGATGCATGCCTGCAATTCTATCACTCTCAGTGACATACACACAGCATATGCAAGGTACAGTTGTCAAGTAATGCATCTACAATGTCACAGGATGCATGCCTGCAATTCTATCACTCTCAGTGACATACACACAGCATATGCAAGTTACAGTTGCCAAGTAATGCATCTACAATGTCACAGGATGCATGCCTGCAATTCTATCACTCTCAGTGACATACACACAGCATATGCAAGTTACAGTTGCCAAGTAATGCATCTACAATGTCACAGGATGCATGCCTGCAATTCTATCACTCTCAGTGACATACACACAGCATATGCAAGTTACAGTTGTCAAGCAATGCATCTACAATGTCACAGGATGCATGCCTGCAATTCTATCACTCTCAGTGACATACACACAGCATATGCAAGTTACAGTTGCCAAGTAATGCATCTACAATGTCACAGGATGCATGCCTGCAATTCTATCACTCTCAGTGACATACACACAGCATATGCAAGTTACAGTTGTCAAGCAATGCATCTACAATGTCACAGGATGCATGCCTGCAATTCTATCACTCTCAGTGACATACACACAGCATATGCAAGTTACAGTTGCTTATAAGTTGTGTTGTATTTGTATTGTTCAAAGGGTTATGATATACTTATGTAAATGAATTTCTCATATTATTTCAATGCATCTCATGTTACCATGTCTACTGCCTAACCTGTAAAAGTACGTATGCGTATCCTATAATAGAAGTTACACAAACACCCATAACATGCATTGATCGTTTCATGATGTCTGGATTAAATGTCTCCTGTGTCATACATTTTAATGGATCTACCTGTGCCAAGGAACATGGGCAGCCCCCCACCCCAGTGGAAAAAGCCCAAAGTCTGGGCTTTATTTTTGATGACAATCCCTCCTTCATCCCTGAAATCAAAGCAGTATGGAAACTGGCCTTCCACCACCTGTTGAAAGTGGAAGGGGTCCTACCCATGCTGTATGTCTCCCTGAGAATCACAATTAACCTTACCGTGGTGATGTCCTGACTTGACAACTGCAAAAGCCTCTGCTCGTTCCTCAATCTCACTTTTCTCATGAAGCCTCAGAGAGCCCAATATTATGCATCTCTCCGGCTGTTTCCCTTATTTAGTTTTATTTGTTAAGAGCTTCTGTCTGCAGAATTATGCAGTCGGACGAGCATCCGACTACCATTGTTGCGGGATGGTAACCGTCTGACTAGTATTCGATGGTTCCACCCGACATATTACAATGTGACTGCCCATGAGGTGGTCGTAAACATCCCCTTTTCTATTGCAGCTTATGCTGCGGCCTGAAAAAGAGCTGCCGCACAAGCCACAATAGAAAAGGGCATGTTTGCAAACATCCATGCACCCTGTGTCAGGCACCATGTGTGCCACACAGTGCATGGATGTTTTGGGGTGAAACCACAAATGCCCCCCTGGCCTCGATGTAGAGGCACAGCTAGGGCCCCCAAAGTCCATTTCCGTCTGCCTGTTCATAGCAGTGGGACCGCCATCGTACTGAGGGCCTATGTATTAACACCACCCCCACTTAAGCTGTGAAAGTGGGGGCGGGGTCGCTATGCCACTACTTATACACCTCGCTGGGATGATTTCCATTCGCATCATCTTTCCAGCATTGGTCTTCAATGTAGGTTGCCAGATTAGTTCCATTCTATTTTATAACTTTGAGACCCCACTGATATTTCTATTTAGATGATCTCTCATTCAAAGCATTGTGAGACCACTGCTCAGTGGTTGCATTGCTTTACAAAAACACAAATAAATAAATGAATAAAATAAATATGATTTTTAGTGGACTGCAAAGGAGCATCAATCCTCTTGCTGCATATTGTGTCAGCGTGAAATGTTTGCTAATGGGGCAATTGAGAGCGGATACAAAGTTTTATATTTTTAGTGGGAGTAAAGTAGTTAGCTCGTGGCAGGACTCCCCAAAAACAACTTTGCCCCTGAGAGGTTCTAGGCTGTTTGGCATGGTGTGGTGAGAAGGCTGTTTGCGGTGAGAGTATCACCATTGGCGATTAGTTGATATGTTTCTGGCACAAAAGTGTAAGAAGTGCAGAAGCTCCTGCATGATTATTGCTTAGTAAGGACGGAGGGACTCTATAACTTAAAAGTGCTTTACTGAAAATGGGGTCGGTTACTTTTACACAGCAATGCGCTTTTGCATAGAATTTAAAAATTCAGTGAAGCATAGATTCTTCAAAAGAGGTTCTGCCAAGAGATGAGTGGCTGTTGAGTTGAAAGTGCATTTTTATTGGTGATGAATAAGTGTGTGGCCTATATTCGTTTACAGACAGTCCATGCAGCATCTGGTGGGAAAAGCAAAATAGTGTGAGTCTAATTTGGTGAAAGACGGGGGAAATGATGGGAAAAAGCATGAGAGCGATGTGGTCCCTGGGGCCTACGTGGGATAGAAGTCTGGGTAGGGTCTTGGGAAGTCTTTGGAGTTTGCCAGTTATTTATGCCGCAGCACATAGGTAAATCCGAGAGGATAAATGGTTCTAATGTAGTGGCGGCCGGTGAACTTTAAAAGTGGAGGACCTTTTGTTTACTAAGAAAAAGCAAATGATGTGGCATAATACAGCACATTCTGTAGCAGTGCTGCTCCAGCAAAGCAAGAAAATGGAAGAAGGGAGAGGGGAGTCAGCGGGGGGCTGGTGGGAATCAATGAGCAGAAAGTATGAAAGCGAGGCTGGCAAGGAGAATGTATGGAGTGCGGTGAAGTAAGCAGGAGACTATATCCAAGCCTGTTCCAAAGGAAGGGTCATCCCTGCGGTGTTTTGCAGAGGACTGCTTTTTTTTTTAACTCTGGAGTTTAAAGGAAAAAAACAACCTAAAACAAACGAATATGTCTTAATGAAAGTTTGTATGTAATAACAGCATGCAAGAAATATTCAAACAAGTATCGTATTTAACAGAGGCAGGTAAGGGGGCGTGTGCACTATATAATGGAGTCAAACAGATACTTACTATTGCTGTTTTGTTCTAGAGATTTTAAAAAAAGACACATATATCTATGCTGTTGGGAAAAGAAAATACGCCCAATGCCTGGGGGCAATTACATTTTGAAACCACTTGGTAGGCAAAACATAAACTTGGTGTGGAACGGCTGCTATACTCTATGCACCACATTTATTTATGAATTTCCGTTGGGCAATTTTATTTTTAAATTGCACCTTTCCGTGGAAAATGGGCACCATTTCTGCAAAAGCAACGTAAACGAATGACGCACAACAGGTGTGCTTGTGCAGTTTAAAGTCTCACTGAGAGGTGACCAGTGATTTAAAAAAACAAAAATGATGTATTGGAAAACAGTTTAACTTTGGCCGCTGGTGCACACTGGGGCTTTTCTGCCTGGACCAAGTTAGGCGAGAGTTTGGTAAAACACTGTCAACTGAAAAGGAAGCTCGAATGGGTTGTGTTCCTGTTGCTGAGGTCGGAGTGCACCCTGCATTTCTTCCTTCGAAATTTGGAGGTGCAAACAGTAAGCAGTGTTTTGTGGTCAGTTTTAATGGACTGGCCAGAGAGTCGTGGCTGAGATGGGCCTCGCCACACAGACAGTTCACTGAAGCTGACCCCCCCAAAGTGCAGAAGGGGTGGGGACACTCACCTAGCTCACTGCAGACTGTACATTTGGAAGGCAGATGACGCGCGCCAGCACTCTAAGACAGCTTGACAAACTCGCTGTTTTCAGCTTGATCACGGCGTTTCTCCCAGAGGTTTCTTTCAGGCCGGGCTAAACATGGTTAAGGAAGGAGGGAAATACGATCAAAACACAGGAAGCAGTAGTTGAAATCTTGCCTCTTATTGTCATAGGGTGACGTCTCAAGAGTCAGCCAGTCAGAGGAGGATGCGGGATCTTAGCAGAATGTTCTGAGCTACGGAGATCTGGGCGAGCCGAGTATTCGACCCAAGCCCCAGGGGCCTAACACAGGCCCCAGCATCCCCTGCAGTGCGGGGGGGGGGCCCAAGCTCCAGGGGACCCCCTCAGCACTGCATTTTGGCCAGGGAGCTCCTGATAGAGTCCGGAGGGGGCCCCTCCATGTACCTTGCAGGGGGGCCCCCTCCATTATTTGTTACACCACTGCGAAGCCCTGGAAAAACAGCTGCTTCAGGTAACGCCTGCTTGCCCTCGCCACTGCCTCACAGACACACATTGCACTTGCGCGATTTGGGCGATATTGAAGTTGTCCATCTCGCATGCGAAGCGTGTGTTTGTACACGGCAGTGCTGCACTGCTACCAGACAGTATAAGTGCTGCAGGCAGCCTCAGACCAGTCTGTCAATCTCCTTCCCCTTCCTCTGAGACTGGTGGTGCTCCGGCCCATACGCCTTCTTGCAGGAACTGTGCCTGGCCAGCCACCTGATGTAGCCACCACTCACAGCCCTTGTCATACAGAACAAGTCTGGATGCCTTCCTTCCCTGATAGAGATGTGGTCCAGGCTTCCTAAATAAACCAAGCAGTAAAATCACCCTTCTTTCACCTCAAAAACGCTGGGCTGCATGTTTCTTTCCCTCAATTTCCTGCAACCATCAAGCAACCATCACATTAGATAGACACATCTCTATCAGGGAAGGAAGGCATCCAGACTTGTTCTGTATGACAAGGGCTGTGAGGGGTGGCTACATCAGGTGGCTGGCTGAGAATGGCATGTTCATCAGTAATACACAGTCTTATTATTCTTATGAACTGTCACTATGTGATATTTGTAAAGTGTGTCTTGTATGTTATTGCACTCATATACGTGTTTATTAATTTATTATAAACGATTATGCTACATTTAAAAAATCTTATTTCATGTGTAAATCAGTCAAGTAAGTGTGGTTTGCCTGTGATTTTGAGATGCGATATTTGTATTAACAGGTTGCTTCACATAGTGAACATTCATACAAGGTTTCAAATAATATGCCCCAATAATATTAATCAGGCAGGGAGCTATTCTGACACCTTATGGTTGGAATGGTGGCCTGCACGGGACTGCAGAACTAGATTCAGGCATTTATATTCTCAAGGTTAAATTACTTTTTTTTTTTAAGATACCTCTGTCTCTTAAAGGGACAGGTGCTTCTTTAAAATAATAATAATAATAATTCCGATTGGTGAGATAGCCCGAGGAGCCTGCACTGGTACCCTGGACCATTGTCTGCTCCTCTCATGACCGTCTGGCGTGATTCGTAAAGGGAACAGATTACATTTTGCAAATCAGATACACCAAACATCGAAGGTCAGTATCTGATGAAAGGGTTTTCAGCTGCAACTGCGGTCACAAACCACTGACACGTCATTGCAATTCAAAAAGGGACTCCATCTTGACACCCTCCCTATTACCTATGCAATTCGGAATGAGTCACAGAACCTCTTTTGCAAGTGGCATTGAGCGTCAAAGGGGCGGTTGCTTAGAAGAGTGTGACCTTGTCTCATTGCTAATATTAATTATATTCCAAAAAAAGCGGATGCTTCTAAAATAGGCAAGTCATTTTGTTCTGTTTAGTGAAATTCGCAAATGCGAAACAGAGTAAATTAAACAAGCACTATCAAAGCCAACCGTATTGTCATTTGCATAATGAAAATGCTGTTACATATCTCACTTTCCACATTGGCAAATATGCTACCCAGTCATTCAAACATTGGAACAGACATATAGAACATGTGCAGTTTCTTTTGCAAGGCAGCAAAAAAGTCATTTTTTAACTGACAAACAGGGCCTTTTCGCACATCACAAACCATACTTTTCCAATCACAAACGCTGCAACTTTGAAAATCACAGGGGGGCTCATTTACGAGTCCTTGCGTCACTTTTGCGCCGCCGGTGCGTCACTTTTTGTGACGCATCAGTGGTGTAAAAACTGGACCTTGTTGCACCATATTTACAAAGTGACGCATCTAGGGAGATGCGTCACTTTATAAACCCCTGCGCTACATTATACCTGTGTCAGGTACAATGGGGCAGATTTATGTTCCCTGGCGCATCCCTGCAAATCAGCATGGATGCGCCAGGGAAGATGCGTCACGCAAGTTTGCCCTTGCGCCACCGCATATGCGCCGCATTTACAATGCGGTGCATCGTGGCGCAAGGACAAGCAGATGCGTGACGTATCTGCCGGTGTAAGGTTGGCGCAGTGCTGAAGTCGTGTCGCAAGCGCGACGCAACTCCAGCACTTTTCCAACCTACCCTATCCCTAACATGGTGCGTCAAGCCTTACGCCTGCTTCAAGCAGGTGCAGGGTTTTGACGCATCAGCGTTGGGAACGTGACTCAGTGAAATCTTATAGATTTCACTGAGTCACTTTTCAGGGGCGTTCCTGCGACGGAACGCCCCCCCTGTGTCGCAACGCCCACATGAAACCTGACGCAGGTTTCACGTGGCGCAGGGCTTTACACCGTAACGCATCTCCATAGATGCGTCACGATGTAAATCGGGCGCAACGTGGCGCAGGGTTTACGCCGCCGCTGCGTCACAAAAGTGACGCAACGGCGGCTTAAAAGGGGCGCAAGTCCCACATAAATCTGCCCCAATGTATGCAGGGTGGGCGTTCCCACGTAAGAAAGCATCATAGAAGTAACGCAGTGAAATCGACGAGAGTTAACTGCGCCACTTCTAGGGTGCAAATGCGTCAATATCTTGCACCTGCCTCACTGCAGGCGTAAGACTGACGCAGGCCCTTTCACATGGGGCTTGCCCCATGTAAAAGGACACATTGCTGGAGTTGCGTCACTCTTGTGACACACGTCACTTTTGCGCCTACAGATACGTCAGAAATACTGACGTATCTGTGACTCCTTGCGACATGATGCGTCATACTGTAAATATGACGCATCATTGGAGTCGCAGGGAGGGCGCAGTGAAAAGTGACGCATCACTGTTTTCACGCAGTGATGCGTCACTTTTCATAAATGAGGCCCAGGGTTTGCAACTGCAAATGCGTTTTTTAGGAGGTCAAATATCAGACCCATGAGCCCCACAGGAGTATACAGTGGAGAACTTAGTGGAAATAAAAGGCAGAGGGAAAAGCAATTTTTTAATGGGAAATGTAAAAACCTCTGAACATGAAGACATTGTAAGTCGAACGTGTGCAGTAGTATAAGTAAACATAAAAAAGCTGCGTTTATATTGCAGGTTAAATTCCTGATCAGTTTAACTGGCAAAATAACTTTTTATCTCGCTAAAGAGAGAAAATGAAAGTTGCCTAGATTTCTACAGATAAACTGTACATGGTATTTTGTCCGGGGCTTGCTCAATTGTGTGTTCTTATTACCATGATTATTTGCTGATGAACAGAATAGAGTACAAAATGATGTCTAGTATAAATTCGTCAAGTTCACAAGTTCATAAAGTGCACCGTTTTTTCCTCCTGCTTTCTGTGGACTGTAGCTAATTAGTGTCAAGTCTTGCAGCCCTCCATTAGGTTAGCATTCCCAGCGGCCTCGCGCATTTCTTAACTGGCACGCAATGTGATTAACTCACTTCATTTTGGACGAGGCATTCATAATCCAGTAATTTTAGAGATGCCTCTGCAGTAATCTCATTTGATGGACTACACTTTCAACCCCTGCATAGAGAATAAAGCAATTTTTATATAATTATGAGTAGCAGAGCTGGCAATGACATTTTCCCATTTCCCATTTCAATTAGAATCATTCACAGTAGGTCACCCACTATTTGACTTCCGGGTTTATTAGCGCCACCACAATCAGCACAGCCAGCAACGTGCTTGCCTGTGGTTTACTTAGCGCGGAAAATTAAAGGGCAAGTGTAGCAACCTTCAAAACACATTTATGGCAGGAAAATAAAATGTAAAGTACACTCTGCCCACCGCAAATGACAACGTGTATTTAACTCCACCATGTTTTTTTATTCTTGTGATAAATTCCACTTCAAGTAATTTCATAAATTGGGCCCTGCGTGGAACAATGCATAAAAAAGATTTACTTAAGTGTAGACCTAATGAGATTGATTTACAAAACGTGCTGCATAATTTACATACTAATTTTACTGCTACGTTTTTAGTAAATGTAAAATATCGTTTAAGTCTCAAGGATTCAGCAAATCCTTCTGGAATTCGGACTGTTTTCGAAATGCATGTAACTCATACGTTACAATTTATGCATGTGTATGGTTTACATTATGCCTGCAAAAATTTAATGCAAGGGTGCATGTTGATTATTTTCGAATTGCCACAAGGGTAATATTTTTCCCTTGAATAAACCCGTTATCAGCAATATTTATTATATAATTTCCTGACATGTTGAGGCTTTAGCGTGCTAAATTTAGGCATGTGATGTACATACATATATGTGCACGTTGCAGTGGCCTTTTAAAGATACAATGGTATTTAGATCTGTGTCTAAAAACAAACTCTTGTTGCCGAGACAGAT